>NW_015666482.1:295406-296169 GCF_001515625.1 Sinocyclocheilus rhinocerous
TCCAATTCTCACTATTAACTAACTATTAACTATGACTTTTGCCTCAATATACTCCTAATTACTGCTTATTAATACTTAGTAAAGTAGTTGTTAAGTTTAAGAATTGGGTAGGGTTAAGGATTTAAAATAAGGTCTTGCAGAATAAGACATTAATATGTGTTTTTTTAAAGTAATAATTAACAGCCAATATCCCAGTAATATTCATGCTATAACCAACTAGTTAATAGTGAGAATTGGACACTAAGTGTTACCAATATTTTTATTAACTCACCAAAGTATTTAAAGTGAGAAGGGTACATAAAAAGCATGCATTTTAAGGTTAGACTTTAAATTTGTATGTTAAATCCACTATTGTATATGAATGTTCTATAGTCTATAAGTTCAATTACATAAAACGTAACTGTGATTAAATTACAGAAAAAAATAAGAGTAATCCATTACTTTACTTTTTCTAGGGAAACGTAATTAAATTACAGTAACTAATTACTTATTAACTAATTACACCCAACACTGGTAACTACATATGTGATTGCAAAGATATTATATAACTGCATATTGGTAATAGGCCTGTCGCAATAATCAATATATCGACTTATCGTGCAATATATGTACATGACCCCAATAATTTTTGGTGACGCAATATATCGCCCATTATATTTACTTAAAAATTAATGTCACCATGTTTTGTACATTCAACTTTCGCCTGTGTCTTTTGCAGCTTCTCGTACATAACGTGGTGTAGTCATGAGGTGCTAGTTCAAAT
>NW_015666482.1:296732-312420 GCF_001515625.1 Sinocyclocheilus rhinocerous
TTTAAGGTATCTAATATTTTGATACTTAATTTCCATGATCTAAATATTCTTAAAAATGTCAAGTTTGTTGTCATTTGGAAGTGTGTAGGCCTTCTTGCATTATTATGCAGTTACATTATGATTATATATTCAGTGGCATAAAATGGTCTTTAAAATGACAATAATATCGCTTATCGCAATTATTTCTGGGGCAATATATCGCACAACAAAAAGTTGTTATCGTGACAGGCCTAATTGGTAATTTGCTGTATTAAGCTTATGGTCTTCATGGTTTCTTAGATGTGATAATATAAGGCCATAAAACTATGACGACACTGCATACGTCTGTAAAGCTATGACATTACTGCATATTTGACTGTAAAACTAAGTTCTGATATTAATAATCAGTGTTTCCCCTAGGTTTACGGCTTTGAGGGAGGGGGTTCCGTTTTTTTTTTTTTTTTTTTGACTTGTGTGTGTGTGTGTGTGTGTATGCGCGCGTGCATCGGTGATGCAGAGAGCGTGACCATAACGTAGAGACCGAAATGACATGCCGTCGTGTAAATAAGATAAATAACATAAGGCTATTTAGTTTGCTTAATAAAAGAACAAGGTATATACCTGTTCTATAGGAAAGGTAACTTTAAATGGCTTCTGTTGTGATCTGGCGCTATAGAGAAAATATAATTAAATATTAACTTGACCTTCAAGGGGGGCGGGGGGTGCCGTTGGGGGGGCGGGCCGCCCCCCTAATATAATGGCAGGGGAAACACTGAATAATTGTATAACTGTAAATCTATGATAACGCTGCATATTTGTCTGTTAAGCTATGATGTCACTGCATTTGTGGAAGTAAAACTATGACATCACTGCATATATGGCTGTAAAGCTATGACATCATCAGCACTGCATGTGTGGCCATAAAACTGTGACATCACTGCATATGTGACTATATTCCCTGACAAACACGTATATAGTTGGTGTTTGAGAAGGTGACAGCAGTACCTCATTGCTCTTGTTGAGGTTTCGGAGGTTCTCCTCCTCAATGTCCTGCTGCTTACGCAGGTGGTTGTTGAGTAACTCCTCCTGTAGGGCACGAGCACTGCGCTCATGAGACAGGAGACGCTGAGACTCATCTCTGTCCTCTTCAATCTAAACACACAAACACACACACTGTTCAGCAAACTGTGTTACGGGCTGGTTTTACCAGCTAAATCTAACAGTCTGCTGCTGTTGACCTGTTTGATGCTGTTCTTCAGGGCTCTGATCTCCAGTTCCAGACTGCGAACTTTCAGCTCGGCTTTGTGACGCTCCTCGGCCTCGGCTCGCTGCTGCTCCTCTTTCCTCTGGAGCTGCTCACGGGTTTTATTATACAGCATGAGAGCGCTCTGATGCTTTTCCTGTTCCTGTCTCAAAAGGAACCTTTCATGAGAGGAGAGAGAGAAGAGAGTCAACGTCACAAACCCCGGTGAGCTGCAGACCTCCTTCCACATGCACTGAGTTGAGCTCACTTGAGATTGTTCATATCTGTTTCCAGCTCCAGTTTGAGATGTTCTAGGCTGGACTTGCTGCCTCTGATCTCATCCAGCAGGATCTTGAGCTCGTTGCGTTCCTGCTCCAGCTGAGAGGTTTTATCCGCCAGACGACTGTGTCTGTCTCTCTCCCTCTGGATGGTGCGTTCATACTCATGAAACATGTTCTGTAGTTTCACCACACTCACAGAGTCTGCAGGATAGACATTAGATATAGGTGCACATCTTCATTTTCTGTACATCTGAACTTGCTTTCAGCTGACTGGAGCTGACCGACTCACCCAGATAGCTTGAGTCGAGTTGTTTGAATAGCAGAGAGGCATTGCGGTATCCAGATACTGGAGTCTCCAGCTCCTCAGTAGCTGTGTCAGAAGACTGGGTGAGATCTTCAAAATCATCCGCCATTTCCAGCTCTCCAGTGCTCTGCGTAGGAGACATTAAAGTCAATGCAACACATGCGTGACACCGAGTAGGGGTCGACTTATGTGTGTTTTTCAGGGCCTGATTTTTCCCAGTGTTTTTCAGATACTGATTATTAAACCAATATTTTGAACAGATATATATGTCTGGTGTAAAAATGAAAAACAATGTCAAAATTAAGAATAACAAGGGCTCTGACAAACACTTTCTTTAAATGCTTTAAAATTATTTTATCGGCAAATTGGTTGTGAAAATGAACGATACCGATAACCATAAAAATGCTTAATATCGGTGCCAATAATCGGTTGACCCATAACATTGAGTATTCTGTGTTAAACTGGTAAATATACGAGTAACAACTTCATATTCTCAAAAGTCAGAGCGCAGTTTGGTAACCACTGTCTTAAAACATTAAACAAACACTCATATTTAGAGGTTTACCTTATCAGGACAAAAGCTCACCTGTTCTTTCTTACGCCTTAAAGACGGGGACCTGTCAGAACAAAGAGAAAACATGGTTTAAGCTTTATCAGACAATACCAGTCTACCGGAGAGCAACTTTGGTGCTCTAAAATGAGGATATAATGCAGTATTCCCTTTAAAAAAATAAACGTAATAAGGCCCATAAGGAATCTGCCCACTTTTTTTTGTTTTCATTTATTCTGCACTGATTGTTAGTGCAAGCATTGCACGTGTAAATATTACAGTATTCAGTGTTCAGATTTGGTAGAGTTCTGTGTTGCTGTGTGAATATTGCTGCTGCAACATTGCAACATATAAAATTGAGCTGTAAATAATACATTACATTAAAAAGCATGTAAATACTGCATGTATACCTCCTGTCCTCTTCCGACAGCTCACTTAAAGTACTATCATCAAAGACCGACTCGAGGTCTCCATTATGGCGGGTCGCAGGTCGGGAGGGTTTGCCCTGCAGAGGGGGAGCTACACGGAGATTTCTGGCTTGGCTACCTACAGTTTTCTTTTCTTCCTCCTCATCTTCCTCACCATGTGGTGGTGCTCCGTCAGTACTGGAGGTGCACAGATCTCATCATGAAGTTTGAACAAAAAATTGGCAACTGCACGCCCTCCACCAGGGAAACACCCAGACATAAAACAGCAATGATGACACCAGAAGCAAATTCAAAGCTTCAGCAAAAGCCTGGTGGCAATATTGTTGTGTTCTATTAGCATGAAACGTAACTGACAAAATAAAAATAACACAACACTTGCATACCATGATTATATATTTTTTATTATGCATGCATATACTTTAGAAATAGAATGAAAATAAATTTGTAAAAATGTGTTTTGATCTATCAGCCATGGCTGTTTGCTGAAAGCTCTTTACTTCAAGGTGTCCTCAGTAATTTTTTTCAGTAATATTTTAAATAAAATTAAATTAAAATCAAGTTCTTCTACGTGATTGGATCACAAAAACATCTCCCTTCACATTAATTCCATCTAGTAATGTGACATATGTACCTTCTCGGACTTCTTGTCAGATGTCTTGGTGAAACACTACCCTCTCTTCCCAAAGACCTGCTGTCAGCCATCCCTTCCTGTTTAGGTTTTGGGTTCCCAGAGTTGGTGTCAATTTTCTTCCCTTTTCCTTGGTCAAGTTCACCTCGTTCTCTGGTTCCTCTAGTATCCCATAAAGCACTGGGCTGGTGTTCTCCCCTCATGCCATCCGCCTGTTCCTTGCCACCCTAAAAAAGAAGATATTATTTGTTGAGAGAGTTTAAAACATATGCACTTACTCTAAGACACTTACACTTACACTTACTCAAAACAAGCATTACTCTAAGAGCAAAATTAAATTCTATATTTAAAACTACTTCTGGGAAATGTTTAAGAATGTGTTGATTTAGTCGATTGATCATGCAAAACATTCATGTACAGTCACATACAAGACAAAACTAAGCCAAACACCACACAATACATGTCTTCTTTTCTTATTTAAAAAGAAGCACTAGCAACATAAAACACACTTCAAGCCAACATCAACAGAGAAGTTCCGGGTTAAAAATTATTGTTGGAAACTCCTCCGTTGAGACGCATCATGAAAGCACACACTAACACCAGTATGACAGATCTTCAGGAAGATGAGGAGAGATCTTCAGACAGCTAAAGGAAGCGATCCTTGGCACACATACACACGACAGATGAGGTGTGAACTGACGCCCAAGTGTGGCCTCAAGTGAAGCATTTGACACCACTGCATAAAATTAACTGATAAATATTTCATAAAGTGACAGACTGGATTCAAGACAAGTGAAGGTCAGGTCACACAAGTTAAAACATATACAGGACAAGACAGGACAACTGAAGACCCCATGAAATCAAACTTGGAGCCCATGTCTTTTTAAATCCTCCTAAAAGTCGAAGCAGTAATTGATCAGTTTGAGGAGCAAGAAGCAAGAAGCATACTACTGTCTAAAACAATTATTGTTGCACAATCCGCACAAGCTCATTACGAATACAGCCCAAACCGTGGTTTTTCCAGGCTATGATATAAATAATAAAGGATGGCTGTTAAAAACAATAGAATTAAGTAAAACTAGTAAAAATCATTTTCAGTAAATAAAATAAAAATCTTGAAAATTTGGAAATGAAAATTTGAATTGAATTTGAAATGAAAAGTTGAAGTACTAATATTACTAAAACCGACATAATACTAAATAAAATAGTAAAACATAAATATAACAAAACAACATAACAAAATTATTAAAACTACAGTTGAATTATAAACTGAAAATATAAAAATAAAAGCTTATTCAAAATATTAACAAATACTGTTATAGTATACAAATAATACTAAAATAATACTGATTTCATGGGGTCTTAAAATGCATGAAGTATGTAAATGATTTGAAAACACTGGAATTGAATGGGTAGTACAAAAACTGTTGACAACAAGATAATAGCTCTGTTTCAAAAACTAGTGTGCTGCCTCACTGACTACTGCCTACATAGGCAGCTGCCTTCTAAGGTACCATGACAACCATCATAGAACATCATAAATGACTGATTTGAAAGATTTTATATAGGCAGAAACCTGCAATATGAAGCACATGGGAGACGCTTGCATTCTGCGAGTGAACATCGCTTTATTGTGCCATCCCAAAGAAGACAGCAAAATAAAAGTCATTTTATAAATGGCTGATCTGGCCAGATTCCATAATTAGAAAATAAGCCGGGAGGAGTATTAATTAATTGTGGCAAACCTTCATCAAGTTGAACCACTGATGTCACATGGACTGTTTTACCGATGTCCTTGCTACGTTTCTGTCTGGGAACATTTCAGTTGCGTTGCTGTCTATGGAGGTTCAGAGAGCTCTCAGATTCCATCAAAAATATCTTAATTTGTGTTCCGAAGATGAACGGAGGTCTTACGGGTTTTGAACGACATGCGGGTGAGTAATTAATGACAGAATTTTCATTTTGGGGTGAACTAACCCTTTAAAAACGACTGATAAGAACAAGGTATAAGTATGGGTGCCCAGACAGACAAAGACTCAGATGCGGTGACTGTCATCTCAGCTTTGTTGCTTTGTACAATAAAGTCTTATTTCGACATCTGGAACTCTGCTTCTCAAGCGTCATTGACTTCATTGAGAAGACCATTGCTTGCGCCACGACACATACAAATAATTGATTTAGGCCTTTTTTCAACACTTTCAGTACTGTATAAAATGCAAATATTTGCAAATACACAATTACAATAATTGTTTTTCCAAGTAAATGTGCTACATTAGCTGCAAAGCACTGCAACATGAGCACAAATGTACAGTTAAAGAGCTTATAAAAACTTTTAAAAACACGTTTTTGGACAAAACAAGTCAACATAATCAGAAGCATGTCATGTCTAGGTAGGCAGCTCACTAGGTTTGGAACAGAGCTAATGATTAGCAAAACCAGAGATAGGGAACAGCTGTGTAATTTGGCCCGTCAGTGTCTGGGCAGCATTACAAGATGACAGGCGGCTTTGTTTTTGAAGCTGGAGCTTTGCCCTCACATTTTGAGTTTATGTGAATGAAGAACAAGAAGACAGAGGCAAAACTGAAAGTCTTCATTCGTTATATAAGTTTGTCTGAGACTCCTCCCGGGGTCCTACCTCAAGTCTGGACTTCCACAAGCCCTCGTCAACCTCATGGGAGTCAGAAGAGGGCACTTCTAGAAATTTAGGTGGGACTTGTAGCTCATTCTCAACAAGCAATGAAGGTCTGTGAAGTTCTTCAGGTTCTTCATCTACGTTGCTTCCAGAATCTAGTGGATACTTTTCTTTGCTTCCACTATCAGGTTCCTCAATGTCATCCGCTGGGTTCTCTGGCTCCTGGGCCTCATCTGTTAGGTCTTCTGGGATGATTTGAGGGTTGTGTTGGTCACTGGGAAGCTCTGCATCGCTGACCTCAACACTAACCGTGCGGTGGACACTTTCAGACTGCGAGTCCTCCAGGCCTGACTCTCTCTGCTCTGGGATGGGTAAAAGTATGGCACTTCTCGCCCGGGCGGTGGGCCGCACTATTGGCTCTCCCTCTTCCTCACTGGAATCTTCATCATCTGCTTCCTTTTCCACCTCTTTCTTTTCCTCCTCATCATATTGTTCATCTTCTTTCCACTCCTGCTGCGAAAGCCCACTTGGTGGTTCCTTGTGGTCCAGTTCTCCGAACCTCTCTTTTAGTTCAGCAGCCACGTTTTTATATTGGGACTTGGTCTCCTTTTTTTCATTATCCACCCAGATTTTCTCATAGCGTTCCTCCCAGGGAATCTCATCAGCTTTCTCCTCTTGTTCGTCCTCTCTAGGAGAGGTTGGGCGCTCCAGTGGTTCATTGTTAGATGGCCTATTTATGTCTACGGAAGATGCTTGTAATGCCTCTCTTGCCTTTGTTTGCACAATTAGACAAAAGAATAGAATTAACAATGAAAAACCAAACAAGTGTGGTTGACAAGGACTTCAGACCAAACGTGAGACACATGCAAGTGACTCGTGCCAACATTTAAACTGTATCACTGTCACAAACACCATATTTAACTAAAATAAAGCACAAAAGAAACATGTGGTGACATTAAAGACCAAATCCACTGAAGAAAACATCACTGGAGCTTCCAACAGGCTAAAGACTGTATTTTCAACATTTAATTTAATAAGAGGCAAAGTTTTATTAAAGGCATATTCTTTCAATTTAAAATAAATTAATAAAACGATAGAAATGAAAATCTGATCAAGTTTTTCATAAGTCGCTGAAAAACTACAGTATACTGTTTTTCCCTAGCAAATTAAATAAAAAGTATTTGCAATACTAAATGCAATTAAATGCAAATGTAAAAAAGAAATAGCAACAAAATTTTTTAAAAAGATTTCTTTTTAAAGAAATTTTCTTAATGCTAAAGCAATAACAGTGACATAATTCAAATTAAAATGTAAAGTTTTGGGTTTTATTTTATTTTTTATTTTCAATCATCAGTCAACCTGTATGTAAATTCTGCTAATCAGTAGGTGGGTCTTGAGTGCTCTTTTAGATTGTTTTAATTGTTTTATTTTTAATTTTGGCACATAGTTTGCAGACATTTTCAATAATGAAATGCTTAATCAGATTTTTATTTTTATCTTATTTAAAGTTGGTAGAATTCACAGAGCTGTTTTTTTTTCTTTCTATGAATCGCCCACCTGATCTACATCTTCGCTTGCGTCAGAACTGTCTTCACTCTCGGCATCTTCAGCTTTGGGTTTCTGCCGATGAACTGAAGAGAAATTCAGACAAGTTACTATGTAATATAAAATACAGTGGGAAGTATTAAACCCTGAGCGTTCACCCTCACAGTTTTACCTGCATCAGGCTCAGCGACATTTGGCAGTGAAGCTTTCTTCTTGGCTGGACTGGAAGTGTCCGTATCCCAGTCCGATTCTGTAAATAAATAAGTAATGTAATCAGCATATATATTTATTGAACTAAATCTAAGATTTGTAGTTTCTGAGTTCTACCTTCACTCTCTGGCCTCTGATTGGAGTCCAAGCGCAGCCGTGGCAGTGGCTGCGGTTTTGAGTTGGCGTTTAGGTTGAGAGATCGTGGACTAGGTAGAGGTGTTGTGCTCGAGGTTGTGGGTTTGTTTCTCTCTGGATTGGCTTCTTTATGTTCCCTGGTGTCCATGTCCTGCTGCTGAGGTGTTATGGGTAGCGTGGAAGATGCTGGGCTTTCAAAGAGGGGTTCCTCGTCTAGCTTATGAACTGGGTAGTTCTTACTGGCCTTACTGGTGGTGCTGGCGGAGTCCCAGTCTGAAGCATCTATGTGAGACAGTGAAAATAAATGATAAATGCAAGCCTAAAAGAGGCTGTCTTCACCGCCAGTGTGTAACTGAAGAGTTTTCATCGACATTCTGACTGAAGATCTTTCAAGCTAATCAGGTTCAGAAAGAGTGTTTTTAAAGGGGTCATATGATGTTGCTAAAAAGAACATTATTTTGTGTATTTGGTGTAATGAAATGTGTTTATGCGGTTTAAGGTTCAAAAAACACATTATTTTCCACATACTGTACATTATTGTTTCTCCTCTATGCCCCGCCTTTCGCGTGTTTAAACGAGGCGTTTTAGGAGGGCGTGGACCAGTCTTAACTTTTATAAAGAATATCTCTTTGGGTTTGAGACTTTAGTCTTTGCAACTTTAGGGATCTTATCTATTCTCGAACGGCTTGTAACACTCCAAAGTGTAAGGAAAACTTGAAATCGCAAAAAAAACCTTTAAATGTATATATTATATAAAATATGTATTTATTTTCAGCCTTTTTGCCATTTGACAGAAGCCAGTTGAGAAAGGACAGGGAATCGTGTGGAAAAAGGCCAGGCAAACAGGAAAATGGCAAAATTCGAACTGAAACTTGTGTCGCCCACGGCATGTGTGATATTAGCAAGTATCAGCAGAACTATCAATGAACTAATGGAAGTACACAGAGAATAAGTGCTTGAGTATCTGACCTGGAGGCCACAATTTGTGTAAATTAAGACAAATGCATGAACACATCAGACATACAAAACATTCAGTGAATGCAAAATTTGATTCAGGAAATGTTTTAGTGAAAGAAAAACATCAAGATTACCTTCAAGATCATCAGCATCCCCCAAACCAAGCTCTTCCATCAGGTCTGTAAGAACAGAGATGTTTAAATGAGAAGCCAAATATGTTACAACATAATTTAATTGTTGTGTTTAAAAAAAAAAAGGAGATGACCTGTTTTCTTATTAGCTTCTTTTGAATCCATCAGCTTACTAAGAACAGAGACAGGCTCCCTTTTGATCACTTTGGGCTGTGAGGAAAAGTTACATTTATTAATATATTCAGAAGTTTCAAAAAATATGATTTATTTATATTTATGAATTCACATTAACATTCATGCATTTGGCAGACGCCTTTATCCAAAGCGACTTACACTGCAAATGTTTTTTTAATCAGATCATGCATTTCCTGGAAATTGAACCCATGACCTTGGTGTTACTAGCACTTTCTCTACTATTTGTGCTACATTAATATTTTATCAGTATAATTCACAATTTTTCTTCAATTAAATCAGGTGTTACTGCTAAACATACAGACTTTATTTAAACTTTATTTTGTAGATCATTTCAGTATGTTTTTGTTGTTGTTGTTTTTTTGTAAACATTACATATTGACTTTATTAACAATCTAATCATTAATGTATTTTACCAAAAAACTGCATAGCAAAAATTGGTTCTTCATTTGGAAAAAGCAAATCAAGTTCAAAAACTTTCAAAATGTTGCTTACTGGTATTTCGGTTTCCTTCTCTTCTTCATCATCATCTTCGTCATTTCTTAAAACTGAAAGGCAAGAAGGGACAATGTTCAAAACTCCCCTCAAAAAACATGAAAATCAACGGACAAAGGCAAGCTTCCATGTTACGAGTGCGCAGGCATGCACATGCAGCGATGGAGATCTCCCATGATGCCTGTGAATTGGGGTTTGAGAGTGACCAAATACTCAAACACAATAAAGGAAAGTTCATTTCAATGAATTCATCTTGTAAACATGAGCAACAATAATGGACCTTTCCCACTAAAGCATGTATTAGTTGAGCATCATGCCGTGTCACATCACATGCCTTGAATGCACAGATGACAATAGATGCATAAGACAAGAGATCAGGATCCGAGGACAAGATGTTAATGTGACGGCTATAACAGTGATGATTAATCCAGCAGGACAACAGCAAATCATGAATGCCTACCCATCGGCCTGCAGCCTCCTGGCTGGCCTATACTTCTCAATAAATTAATGTTCCTCCCTCCTCTTACGAAGGAGGGAACGTATAAGAAGTCTACAAAGGAATTCAATGAGATTATGAAATGCAAATCTACAAATAACCTAAACTTTGCATAATTTAGCATAGCAAGTCTTGTAAAAACATCTGTTAAGCAGAAGCAATGGAAAATGTCAATCTTTTGCATATTTTCAAGCATGAAATGGTTGCAGAAGGCTACACAGACAAAGCTATTATGGTATTCCATTCTAAAATGCAATCATATTTTTATGTAGTAAAAAAAAAATCACTAGACATGCCTTGCATACCTTCAGTGTTCTCCTCACAAATACTGTACATAGATCTATGTGATTTGGCGGTAGTGTGTTGAGCACTGGCCTGTTTCTTCTGTGGGCTCTCAGAACCAGACTGCGAGGAGAAAATGAGAGAACATCAGGATGAAATGTGGTCACAGATGACCTTAGAACAGAGGATCACAACCTGCTTTTTTCCCCCCACATTTTCATCTCTACATTTTTACATAATTAAACAACTGTATGTGTATCGTTATAAATTCATTTAATTAAATATAATTGTTAAATTACATAATTATTTATTAAATATATATTTATACATTTTACTTATTTAATAAATACAAATTAATTTCTACCTTTTTAAATAATGAAATCATTTTTTGTTTTACTTTTATTTATTTCATAATTTCATTAAATATATAGTAATTGTTAAATAATATAATTATTTTTAAATATAACTACTATTTATTTATCTGTAAATATAAATTCATTTTTACATTTTTAAATAATTAAAACTACTTTAAAGGGGTCATATGATGCGATTTCAAGTTTTCCTTCTTTCTGTGTGTGTGCTTCGGATGTATGTGCACTCAGAAAACCTTATATAAGAAGTTTAAACTAATATGGTTTAAAACGCATGATATCAGCGCGATAAACATGGTAATCAGAACCAAAACAGATGTTTTTTTTTAGTAGGTCCCAGCTGTAATGGCGCAGCTCTATTCTGGAAAAGGGGGCGGGGAGCAGCAGCTCATTTGCATTTAAAGAGACAGGCACGAAAAACAGCGTGTTTCTGCTTCCACTCAAAATAGGCATTTTCAAAATGATATAATAAATGATCTGTGGGTAGCCGGTGTGTTCGACTAGAAGAGGTACAGCTCAGATCGATCATCCACGAGAGCGATTCGAAAGCGCACGGAGCATTCTGCTCTCTTAGCTCTCATGGTACTGTAATACACCGACCGGTCTGCACAGTCAGTCCGCGTCAAGTCGAACACGCCTACTAGTTTACACCGGTTACACTCAGACATATGGAATGGTCTTTATCAGTTCTTAAACAAATTAAGAACTACATTCGATTTTTATTGACTGAACACAAGCGCTTGCGATAGAAAACACTGTAATGGTTTCCACTGATTAAGAAATATTTTTGTTTGCTTGGGTGGTAATATTAGGTCTATTATATTAATAGGGAAGGGGGCCCAAAAATTTGTTTTTTCTACGTCACGAAAATAGGTAAATCCGGCCCTGCCATCTAATGTGTGTTTTGGCCATGTAATGTTGCTGAAATTAAATATGTTATTACCTCTGAGTCAGAGCAGCGATCATGGAAGAGAGAACACAAGCAGACAGCGCTGGAAGCTGCTAATGCTCATCAGTAAATCAGTGGAAAATGAATAGAAATTATGATTCTGTCTGAGCTATGCGTTTTAAAACAAACACTAACTAGTGTAAATGTAGTCTAACAGATGTGTAAACTGAAGACTATTTGAGCTTTATTAAAACTGAAGACTATTTGAGCTTTATTGGTTACATTTTGTTCCTTTGTGCAGTGGCTCAGGAGATGAGTCTTTGAGTTTGTATAAACATCAACAAGCTGAAAAATAAAACCAAAGTTTTTTTTCCTAGATAATGTAATCTTGTTAAAATTGTTTTTCATAAAATTGGTATCGAAAAAAGTATCGTTCAGGAACCGGTATCGAAGTCAAGGTATCAGTATCGAAAATTTTTGAACGATACCCAGACCTACCAGAGACTTATATTACATATTGTAAAAAGGGGCATAATATGTCTCCTTTAAGACTTTTTAAGGCCTTTTATTAGGAAAACGTTATTTTAGACATTTTAAGGACCCGCGGACACCCTGTTTTTGTTTAACTAATTTATATTTAATTCCACAAACTCCTTGCAGTTCTATCACAAACTTCAAGGTGTTTTCTAATCACCGGTTGGGAAATTCCTGATTGTGATGTTGTACACATATACTGCATTTCTGTATAGAGACTTCATCAGCTTTGCTTTGTTTAATATGTCTTGAGACTGACCTCTGAATCCCAGGGAGATTCGTCATTTTCATCTTCCTTTTCGAGTCCCAATTCTAAAAGGAAATCTGGAAAAACATGCAAAGAATGTTATATGGTCATGTAATACATTATATATATGGTCACTACATGCCACAAATTTGAAGTAAAAAATAATCCTTCAAACCATAAAGGATGAAAATGTACCTCTTCGCTTTTCCTTGCTAGCACCACCATTTCGAGAATCTTTAGCCTTTTCACACATTTCCTCTGGTTCTTCCCTCTCATCCTCTTCTTCCTCATCCTCTGTTGAGGCTTCTTCCTATTCAAAGAAGATGAGTTGCAAACCAGTATAAACGGCGAGCATTTTACACTCAAACCAGAATAAACTGTTGGCATAGAAGTGGTGTACTTCAACGAGATTAGATAAATAAAAGAATAAAAGACACAAAACAAGTGGGATGAGCAAGAACACATTTCTCAGGACTGCATCTTCAGTGTTTGTCCGCTATCCATAGCTACCACATCTAGAAGCTATAACTACAAGCCACAAGTCAACACCTATCCACAAGCTATGGCTATTCTAGCCATCGTCTCCTGAGTACCTGTAATGATCCTTGCTTAGAACATCTTTCTTCCATTACAGATGTATTAACAGTGTTCTGTTCATGCAACTTCTCAAGTTCTTCCCCACCATCCTCTTTGTCAGAATCAGAAGTGAGATCAACTTCATCTATGACGGTGTAGAGAATTTCTTCCTGAAGAGTAGTTTCTGGTTCAAGCACCTCTGTTGGACGTTCATCTGCAAACTCTACCGAAAGGTCATCCTCAACTTGAGAGTTATGGCTTGAATGTTGAGGCGATTCTGGATTTGTAGATTTATTAATGTCCTGTGAGTCTTGATCCAGATGGATAAACGTTGAAGGCAATGGACTACAATGTTGGGGACTTGGCGAGTGGCTTGAGGAACTTGAGTTTTGTGGACTAGTTGCTGTTGAATGTTGATGGCTAGGTGCAGTAGATTGCCTTGGACTTGATGTGTGTTTGGGACTAGGACTTGTTGGGGATTTTGGACTTGTTGGAACTGGGCTCATTGCATTTAAATATTTGGGGCTATTTGAGAGAGATCTCATTAGCAATGGTTTTTCCATTTGTGCTGGACTTGACGTGGTGGAATGTTTTGGGCAACTATTGAAGAGATTTGAAGTGTGTGGTTGATCTGCATCATCAATACATCCGTCATCTTCTTCCAACATAGATTCATTGTCAGAGACATCAGAGATCTGATCTATTCCAGAAGACTTGACCGAGCCACTTGCAAAGTCATACTGCATTTGCTTCACTTGGCTGTCGTCCTCTTGACTTATACTCTGGTCTTCATCACTTTGACCAACAATCATGGACACTGGTATAGTTTCACTCTCATCCCTCTGATCGATGCACCCAGGTTCTTCATGTAAAGGACTCTGGGAAAGGTGCTCAGTAGGTTCTTCATGTAAAGGACTCTGGGAAAGGTGCCCAGAAGGTTCTTCATGTAAAGGACTCTGGGAAAGGTGCCCAGAAGGTTCTTCATGTAAAGGACTCTGGGAAAGGTGCCCAGAAGGTTCTTCATGTAAAGGACTCTGGGAAAGGTGCCCAGAAGGTTCTTCATGTAAAGGACTCTGGGAAAGGTGCTCAGTAGGTTCTTCTCCTAAACATGTAATATTTATTCAACTTTTAATAAATTGATGTTGAATTGTTTAAGTTTCATGATTTTAATTAATTAGACATGCTTTTTGAAAGCCGTAAACCTAGGGGAAACACTGAGGTTCTTCATGTAAAGGACTCTGGGAAAGGTGCTTAATAGGTTTTAACAATGCCCTTTTTGAAGTGTTGTCATCCTGAACCAAAGCCTCTTGATGATGGTCTTTTTCTGCACTTGGCATCTCCATGTTTGATTCCTTATCTCCTTCAGGTGTCCCATCACTTTTGTCTGAGCCATACTCCCAAGATACCTCAGGGCTCTCTGGTTCCTTCTGTCCCAGCAATGTCAGAAATAGGTTTAGTGGCTTCTTCGTTTGCACTTCTTCTTCCTCGTCAACGCCATCCCAATCATCTTCATCATCATCTGCAGTAGTTAAAGCCTTTGATTTAGGTGATACTGAAGGAGCATCCAGATTGCTGGTGTCAAGATCAGCTATTCCTTCATTTTGTCTAAGTGGAACAACATCAGTTTCATCTTGAAGTTGTGGATCACATTCAATGGTTGTCCCTTGAGAGGGCTCCACTTCTAAAATGTTCTTCTCAGCCTTCAACAGCTCCTCATCTTCATCATCATCCCAATCATCATCATCACTTTGGTTTTCATTCTTGCGCTCAATTGGATTTCTGTTTGATGTTCTGTCCACACTTGGTAAAGAAGTTTCACATTCTGCAGGAGAACTTGGACTATCACTGGCCTCCTCGTTGTCCTCCTCATCAGAGAATCTCGCCTCGACTCTGACGGCTGACACAAGACAGCCATCCTCTAAATCAAGAATTCCTGTAATTGGACCTCCAAAAAGTGCCTTTTCAGGAATTGTTTCTTTCATGTCCATTTTATCTGGAGCATCTTTTTCTTGATCTGTCTTTACCTTCAGAGGACTGTCTCCTGATACTCTATCCTCCATCATGTCCCACTTAGGTTGGTTGACATTTTCATCAGCCATATCTGATTGTTCTTTTTTACCAAGAGCCATGGTTTTGGGCAGCCCAGGAATGCCTGTTGTCTCACAAGCCACAGCAGCTTCCTCTTCTTCATCTTCCTCTTCTTCACCATCTTCATTTTCATCTTTATCATCGCTGTCATCATCATCATCCTCATCTTCTCCTTCCTCTTCCTCCTCCTCCTCCTCCTCTTCTTCTTCTTCACCATCATCGTCATCCTCACCTTCATCATCCTCACTTTCAGCATCTTCATCTTCAGATTCGTCCTCTGGACTTTCGTTGCCTTCCAAATCTAGTTTGCTACCAGAAGGCAGCTCTGAACCAGAATGGCAGGGTGGATTGGGTTGAATAAAAACAATAAAGAAGTGAAGAGTTAGACAATGTACCACACAGAGGCACAGTGAGGGTTACCTTAAGGGTGCTGCTGAAGGGGGTGGAGCTCATCTGGGGTGGGTGGGGTAAAGAGGCAGGGGGGGGTGCTACAGG
>NW_015666482.1:315123-315763 GCF_001515625.1 Sinocyclocheilus rhinocerous
AGGTGGGGTTGCTACAGGGGGTTGGAGGGAGGTGCTGCTGGAGGGGAATGGTCTAGACAGTGGTGGGCAGATTGCACCCTTCTCCTCACTGTCCGGTTCAGACTCTGATCTGCTCCAGGATTTGTCTGCATTCCGATCTGCTATGACTACAGACAGAGACAGCATATCACAATGCTCAATGGACCCTTTTACATTTTTTAAATTGTTGATTTAAAATGTAACAAGCTTAGCCAAACATTTTAAACACTTCAGTCTTTCTCCATTCAAGTGGACAATAGCAGTGTTTGCTTGCCTATTATCCTTACCAAGATGGCCACCTAATGGCCTTGCCTTAAATGGATAGTTCACCCAAAAATGAAAATTCAATCATTAATTACTTACCCTCATGTCGTTTCAAACCTGTAAGACCTTCGGTGACGCGGAGGAGACGAATTGTTGAAAATAAAGTCGTTATTTTTTTTCTTTTGCACACAAAAAGTATTCTCGTAGCTTCGTAAAAATTGCGGTTGAACCCCTGATGTCACATGGATTATTTTACAGATCTCCTTGCTACGTTTCTGGACTTGGGAACCTTTCAGTTGTATTGCTGTCTATGCAGGGCCAGACAGCTCTCAGATTCCATCAAAAATATCTTAATTTG
>NW_015666482.1:316898-326482 GCF_001515625.1 Sinocyclocheilus rhinocerous
ATTTCAGCGTGATAAACATGATAATCAGAACCAAAACAGATGTTTTTAGCAGGTACGAGCTGTAATGGCGCAGCCCTATTCTGGAAAAGGGGGCAGGGAGCAGCAGCTCATTTGCATTTAAAGAGACAGGCACGAAAAACAGCGTGTTTCTGCTTCCACTCAAAATAGGCATTTTCAAAATGATATAATAAATGATCCGTGGGGTATTTTGAGCTGAAACTTCACAGACACATTCTAGGGACACCAGAGACTTTATATTACATATTGTAAAAAGGGGCATAATTTAATTTGTGTTCCGAAGATGAACGAAGGTCTTACGGGTTTGAAACGACATGAGGGTGAGTAATTAATGACAGAATTTTCATTTTTGGGTGAACTAACCCTTTAAAAGGGACTTTGCTACAGGGTCGGGGTTTCAAATTACAACACAACCAAAATTCTTACAGACTTCACAAAAACATTTAAATTTAAAACTTACCTTCTACATTTTCCCTTTTTGAAGAGCTTATGAGTTTCTTCAAGTTTACTTTTTGTTTCTGTAAAAAAGTGTTGTACTGTATTACCTAACCCAATATTACAATATTTGTAATCAATTTTATATGTGCTATTCAGAACTGCTTAAAAATACCTTTGGGCTCAAATCTAACTCATCGTCATCATCTGATGAAGGCCAGGAATCGGCAGCACCACTTTTTGATGCCCTGCAAATGAACACAGTTTCGTGCTAGATAAAATTATCATTTGTAGCTGCTTTTATCACCCATTTGTTTTTTGACATATCAATGCCATCTCACCTGCTAATGGAGTCTGTGTGAGAATTGTCTTCTGTATCTGAAAAGAGAAATATAAAGGATTATCTGCGCTTAAGACAAGATAGAGCATAACCAAGAAATAATCCATTGCTAATACAAACATTTTCTTGCCATATAGTTAACTAGAAATCTAAAGACCCGTTCCCAATTGGGCTGAATATTAATTTGTGGTCAAACGATGCATTCCTACAGACCTATTCACACCGATAAATTATGTTTTTATCATTTTTTTTCTCATTTGTTTGACAGAAAGACCAATGAGTTAAGACCAATAAGAATTTGGGTCAAGTATCTAAAACCTATTACACATTTTACATAGATGCTGAGAAAAAAGCAGTTTGACCGCTAACATTTAAAGTGGGACAATGTTTAATGTATATCACCACAACATCTGTATAGCTATTACAGTACACTTCTATTATAGCATATATTTCTATATCACAGCATTAAAGAGTAAGCGAAAATAGTCTTAAAAATACACTGAAGTACATTACATAAGTAAAACATAAATTTTACATTAAATGGAGTGAAATCTGCATTGTCTGCTGAGCTGTAGGCCCTTTTTTGCTTTAAATGGTTCAAGACTGGATTTTTTTCACCTAGTCTCATTTATTAACTTCATTCTTGGTGCGAGTAGGTCTTTAATCTAGCATGTAAGCATACAACACACAAAAAAGAACAGCAAGAGACACCATGGTTTACCATTCAGCAACACTAAATTATCTCACATTACTCTTAATATTGTGTCTTAAAGGAATAGTTTACCCAAAAATGAAAATTTGCTTAAACTTTACTCCCCCTCAGGCCATCCAAGATGTAGATGAGTTTGTTTCCTCACCAGAACAGATTTAGAAATTAATGATGAATTAAATTAATGTGGTGTTTTTATCAGCTGTTTGGACTCTCATTCTGGCACCCATTCACTGCAGAGGATTCATTGCTGAGTAAGTGATGTAATCTTAAATTTCTCCAGATCTGTTCTGATGAAGAACAAACTCATCTAGGCCTATATCTTGGATGGCCTGAGGATGAGTAAATTTTCAGCAAATTCTCATTTTTGGGTGAACTATTCCTTTAATCTCTGAAATGGCAAAGGATAATGTGTCTGATCTACAGCACATTGGTTGGCACACATTGGCAATACCTTTCCCTGCTCCTGCGGAGCTGCTTCTTGCTGCTACAACAGATGAGTGTGGAGTAACAGTGGGGAAACAGAACCGAATCAAAACACTGCAGTCAACACTGCAGCAATACTGACACACACATACAAATGACACCGAAATCCTTCAATTATGCAAATCAAGTTAAACACAATTAGACTCACCATCTTTATCCAGAGCTGGTCCTCCCAAAGCCAAACCGGCCCCAATACCACCGGGGCTGCCGAGCATGGACGTCCGTTTCTGTTTGCTGGCAGTGAAATGGGAAGGTGACTGAAGGGATCTTCTCTTCGTCCCATGCTCGATAATCAGATGTGAACATCTGGAACAGAACGATTATTGATATGAGCTCCTACAAGCAAGCGCTTCAAACAAAGCTTTCTGTTTTCACAACACACAACATCTGCAGTTCATTTCCATTAATGAAACATTGCCAATGTGAAAATATCGCTATCAGCATTTCAAATGTTCCTAACTTTCAATGCTTTAAAATAGGTAATTGCAACACAAATTGCCAACATTCATTGTAAAACCAACATACAAACAAAGTAAGGACTATTTAAAATCAAATGGTAAGTCTGAAATATAAGCAGGCAAAAGAAGAAAGTCCTTACGCGTGATGTCCATTCATGACAGCATAATCATCAGAAGACCATCCCTTATCATCTTTCACCGTGATGTCGGCATCGTACTGCAGAAGCAAACGCACCATGCTGATTTGTCCGTTGCACGCAGCTATCATCAACGCAGACCTTAACAATGACAGACAGAATGTGAATCAATGTTGTTATCGTTAACTAAAAAATACTAGAAGACATTTATTTTAACTGAAATACATTTATTCTTAACATATTAATATTAATTTTACTTCAGTTAGTTGCGAAGACAACATTTTTCATTTCCATTTTGTTTTAAGTACTTAAATTACTAAAAGTGAAATATTAATAAAAACTATACAAAAACCAATATAATAAATGTTCTATAAAAAATAAAGCAAAAAAACAATATAACAATAATAAAATAAAAAAATGACTCAAAATTGCTAAAAACTAAAACTGAAATAAAAAAAACTAATAAAAAAATAAAAACAACATCAATACGACAATGACAACAAAATAAACTAATAAAAATAACTAAAATGCACAATAAATTACTCAAATGACAATAAAAAACTAAATTAAATCGAATTCAAAATATTAATAATGATTTATTTGGCTTACAAATCAATTGTTGTTTATTTATCCATTTGTTTATCAGTCCTATTATTCCTGTTTATTTATTAAGTTTGTTGAAAAGAAAATTAATAGAGCATAATTTCATAACATTTCTCCATTATATCTTCCTAAACGCACACTAGAACAATACCTAACAATACCAAGATGACTACAGAACTTTCACTTTTGGATGAACTAATCCATTAAAGTGCGTCTTTCTAACCGTTGCTCCTGATTCTTGACATTAACATCCGCTCCCTCTTTCAGTAAAAGCTCAATCATGTCTGCATGGTTTTCCATCACAGCCAGCATCAGTGGAGTGTTGCCATCCTGTCAATCAAACCACAACAAAACAAGACTGGACTGCATTAACTATCTTACCTTTCAATGTGCAAGACGATCGCTTTTGTATTTATAAGTGCATCCTTCTAGCTCAACCAATGGTACGAGTAAGCATTTTAGTGTATATTATGCAGTACTCACTAAGTAGAAAGTTAGTAGTCCATTATTTCTGCAATTTGGCACTGCAGAAATTAAACACTTCATCTTAATGTATCAGACAGCCGCTGTGTGTGGTTAATACTGTGATAATCTGAAGTCGGACAGTATAGTTTCACCTTGTTCTGTGCGTTGATGTTGGCTGAGTGCTCCAGGAGCTGCAGCACCACAGGAAGGGAGGGGATACGGGCGGCCAGGTGCAGTGCCGTGTTTCCACTGATGTCCACCAGGTTGGGGTCAGCCTCATGTTCCAGGAGCAAAGAGACGGAGCGGTCTTGTTCACACTGAACCGCCTACCAGACATGCATAACAACAAAGACATACCAGTCAGCAAGTATTTATACTGTATGTATATGATTTCACAAGAACAAACTGAATGTACCTTCATTAAGGCGGAGCGGTTCTGATTGTCGCATAAGTTCAGCTTCACTTTGCTCTCCACTAAGAACTGAACCACATCTGTGTGTCCGCAGGCACAAGCGATGTGCAGTGCAGTCCTGCGGGTCCAATCACAGAGGATAAATTAGAGCATTACTGAAGATACAAACAGTTTAAAACAACAGCAAATACATTTTGTTGTTGTTTTGTTTTTTTAAAGAAACCAATACTTTTATTCAGCAAGGTAAAGACATTTATAGTGTTACAAAAGATTTCTATTTCAAATAAATGCTGTTCTTTTGAACTTCCTATTCATCAAAGAATCCTGAAAAAAGTATCGTGGTTTCCACAAAAATATGCAAGCAGCACAACTGTTACATTGATACAATGTACAGTGCTCTCTTCCACCTTCAAAACCACGACTGAGGCGCCCTTGAGCAAAACCCCCAACTGCTCCCCGGGCGCCGCAGCCTAAATGGCTGCCCACGTCACTTTTTCACTTTCATATTAGAATGATCTCTGAAGGATCGTGTGACACTAAAGACTGGAGTAATGACGCTGAAAATTCAGCTTTGATCACAGGAATAAATTACATTTTTAAATATAAATAGAAAACAGATATTTTAAATTGTAATAACATTTCATAATATTACTGTTTTTGGTTGGTGAGCCGAAGAGACTTCTTTCAAAAACATTAAAAAATATTACAGACCCCAAACTTTTAAACAGTAGTGTATGAATGTTTCTTCTGAAAGAACACGGTGAAATAAGTCTTGGGATTTAAGCTGCTAGTACTGCAAATATGATTATGCATCAACAAATGCTACCATTAAATGATTCTTCATGCATCATAATGTGAACAAGAAATCAAAATGGACCCTATTTACTCTATTAATAAACATTTTAGTATTTTTAGGTTATTCCAAAGAAACATGTTGTTAACCAAACACCTATTTAGGCATTGATTTAGCAAACTGGCGTTAGGTCTAGCTGCATTTTAGTATAAAACACCTTTTTTTTTTCAATCCCATCAATTCTCAAATTTTCATGTTGAACATGGAAATAGTTACTTTATAGATGTATTAATTCCAGCTTGTTGAACATTTTGATTTTGTAAAGAAAAAATATTTTAATGAAAAATAACTTAAACTTACTTAAAACTGCTAAAAAAAAAAATTTTAAAAAAAGGTTATTCTTTTGTAGTGGAGCCAATTAAAAATCTAAAACAAATTCAGACCAAATCCATATTGTATATGCACACTTTTGTTTTGCAAACTTAAAAAAACATAATAATAATAATAATTTTAATGAACATTAAGTTAAATTTCATGAAAAATACAAATATTTCTAACAAATATAAAAAAGAATTTGCTAAAAAATAAATATAGCTCATTCTATTGTAGTTGGGAAAATGAAAATGTTAGCAGGGGAAGGTGAAAAAGCAATACAACTACTGGCCAAATCCCTATTGCTGAGCCCTGAAGGAGAAGTCTGATGGTGACAACTGGGGCCGCATTACAGAAACTTTCTATCTTAAGTCTAAAGTTAAGATCTAACAAGGTTCAATCTGGCAAGTGGCAAGTTCAATCTTCCATGTGAAAATCGCTGTCGGTGGTAAGATTCCGTATTTTCATTTTGCTTTGTCCACTACAAACAAAACAGTTGCAGTTCATCAACAGTTACCTGTTTTCCTTATCCAGCTGGTTTAAATCATTCTTTTTGGCCAGCTGTCTGAGTTTGACCACATCTCCGCTGAACGCAGCCTTGTGGACCTTCCCGAGGTCTTTCTCCTTCACATCATAGCTGGCCGACAGCACGCTCCCCGTCTCAGAGGGGCTGGGGGAGCCCTTCTTCTTCTTGAAGTTGAATATTTTCTTCATGGTCTGTGAAGGCACATCTCCATCAGCGGATTGTCGTTTACCTGAGCTTCAGGTTCTGATCACCTTGCATGTCTCGTCCATCCTCTAAAAATAAATCCTGCAAAGAGGATTAGAGTTATTTAATAATGACAGAAGCACAGGTCAGTCTGTCGTGTGCACGTTAAGTTTGCTGTCCTTATAAAACTTATGTTTGATCATGATTTATTCCAATAGACTGCACAAAGTTTATTACAAACCCCATATAAAAAGATACTGTGATGAAAAACCATGGTACGGTGGCAGTATCAGATGGTAATATCATGGTATTTTATTCATATAGCATGGTGTTTACAAGGTACTCCAAGATACTTTAAAAACACCATGGCATTGTTTAAAAACCATGGTAAATCGTTGGTTTTTATATTGAATAAGCTATAAACCAGTTACCTATACAATATATTGTATTATAATCAAATGCGACAAACAAAGCACATATAAACACAGTTGTTTAAAGAAAAAAATAATATATTTGTATTGTTTAGAAAAGCTTATAATCTCAGTGATCAGATCACCTCATCGTGTTAATCTGCTAAATTAACAACGATAGTCAACCAATCCACCTGTCGAGTTTACAAACTCACCTACATTGTCGTTTCAGTATGGGGCGTCTATTAGTTGTATTTTAAACGAAAAATAAAACACGAAAAGATTACAAATGATGCTCGTTATCGAGTAAGACACATCGGGTCTGCTCAAGCGAGGAGCCGTTTACGACGCTAGCAAGCTAGCTGCTTCTGTTACCATGGTAACAGTGTGAAGCTCGTATTTAATCCCAATAATTAATTCTAATTTTTTTGTACTACATACAAAACGGTTGGGAAATTTCGAGAACTCTTATAAATAAATGTTAAACTGTCAAGCTGATCTAGTTTTATGTTTAATAAAAATGAACGAGCCTAATATCAAAGCACGGAACTCGTTACGTTTTGCTCTGTTTTCACACGGAATGTCGAACACGCCAACGTCACGATGGAGGCGGGGACTTCACCGATCTCTTCCTGCATTGGACGGTTTGAATCAATGACAGGCATGCGTATCATCCAATGAGAGCACAGCTCGAAATTTTCTTGATTGTGATTGGCCAAATTCGCGTTGACAGACAGCAGTATTGTCTAATTGCATACACTGATTATATGGTCCCTCCCAGAATCGGCGGTTCGTAGCTCATTATTCGTCAGAGCAGAATTTTAAACTATTTAAACCGTTTTGAGCGGGTGCAGAAAAACAAGAGACAGTGAGTGGAGCCGAGAAAGACACAAAGTAGTTTGTAATGTCAAATTAGCATCTAATGTTTATTTACAAAATAGAAGCCAGGATTATAACTTTGGATCATCAAGTCTTTGTTTTTGCAGCGCTATCGTGCATACAGGCTAAAGAGGTAGATGCCGTTTTAAAATGTACTATGCTGCTGATTAGCTTAGCTAGGTTGGCTAAGGATTCGTAACAAGGTCAGAAATAAACTCACATGTTTTAGTTATTCGCATGTTATTTTGTGTAAGTGTAATATTCTTATGTCATAAATGTAACAAACGAAATGTAATATCTATTGGTTTGTCTTATTCAAGCATGTTTATCTGCAACTGTGTTTGGACTGAGATCGGAATAAAGATTTCATGTATAAAAGCCAAATTAGATTAAATGTGTTTATACGTGACTGGAGAAAACCGTGAGAAAAAATGCGCTTGAAAGTTTGTCAGTCATAAATGGTTAGTACGCAGTAATCTACCTGCATCAAGTCGGTGAAATGTTTTCTATTGTCTTGGAAAAACGCCGTCTAAATTCTCGATTTCTTTGTTGTAAGATGACCGATGTAAAATAAAGCGATTTCCATGCTAGTTCTGGATGCCAGTGAAATGCATGTGTGTATATATAAACGAGTGTGGGCCTTTTGCTCTTTGTGGTCAAGTTTACCACGAAAACGCAAATGCATGATTTTACATTTTCTCTGAAACACCGTAAGTTAGCATAACTGTTATGTGTATCTAAACGAGTGTGTTTTCAAAATGACAGCTTGAGAATAGTGCCCAGTGGAGTCATAAAGTAAAGTTAGTTTGTGATCATTTGCATGCAAATTGATTTTATCCCCCAAAATGCCACTGTTTTACACTTCACAGATTGGCTTTATTCGTCAGTATTGCAAAACCAAGACCTTTCATTGTGTATTTCCAGGGGCACCACCATGAGTTCCTTGCCGGAGACCACGCGCTCCCTCATGGAGGTTTTTAATGGGAAACTGCAGGATTTTACAGATGAAATTGCCAATGTCCACATGGTGTGGCTGGAGGAGATCCAGCAGGAAGCTTATCGCATGTTTTCCAGGTGAGAGACACTGTAAATGTGAGGTGGAGTATGTTATACACTTCATACTGTTATATTCTGTCACTAGTTGCTTGTCACTTTGTGTGTATGTGAGAATCACTCAGTTACTTTTCAGGTTATTATCCTCTAACATGTTCTGTCTGCCAAAAGCCTTTATCCATGAAGAATGTTTTATTAGATTGTGCTGGTTTTAACCTTGTCTGAGAACTTTTTTTTTTAAATTATTATTCAGTTAACTCTTTTGAAGCGATTTTTAACAAAGTTAAGCCAAATACAGTTTGAGTTTTCAGTGAAAATAAATTGTAAATACCTGATAATTTGGCAATAAATATTTCTTGCCATGAAAATAGCCACAGAACCTGGCATGGCGTTAAACGCAAACTATTCAGGTTATTAGACATGCTCATTAAAAAAAACATGTTTTGTTGTGCTGCAGTGACTTCAGCACCGAGCCAGAACTCATGCCAAAGACTCCGTCACAGAAAAAGACAAACCACAGGAAGCGAGTGTCGATGGAGCTCAATGAGTCTCGCAGCAAAAGACGGTAAGGGTTTTAAGTCTGTTAACTTGCTTGGTACAGAAACATTTTACAGGTCTACAGCAACATCTGTTGATATTCATGTTTTATTAGACGGAGTTATTTGTTTTGTTTAGATTTCTACAATCTAGATGGTTTTTGACTGGTATCCTGTGGTCCTGTAGGGCTACAGTGTTTTGTTTTATTAATTTATTTAAATAATTTTCCTGATAAATTGTAATTTTAAACCACTATAGGTTTCCTGTGTCTGTTTGTAGTGCTGCACAATTTGGACCAAAATTGTGATTTATCAATTTGACTATAAAAAAAACTATGTATGTATATGTGTGTATATATACAGGGCCTAAAACTAACTTTTTGCCACACCTGCCAATGGCCGGTGACATGATAAAATTTACCGGCCAAAAGTTTTTGTTTTTTTTACTGGCCATGAAACTCTTTTAGCAAAAACAGGCAGTTATTACTACTACAATGACTAAATATATTTACAATATTTTTAATTTGTCCTGCTGGTGCATTTTCCCTATTAATTATAGCCATTCAACATTACAGTATAATTGAAAGCCATTATTTTAAACATTTAATAGGCTCTGAAATATATAACAACTTTTAATTTAAGTGACTTTAAAACAATCTTCACTTAAAATATATTATATATGCATTAACTATACATATTAATCTTTATTCAAGCTATAAAAGTTCATCAACTGACAGACTTCAGCAGGTTTCACTTTAAAATCAGCGCT
>NW_015666482.1:326878-330883 GCF_001515625.1 Sinocyclocheilus rhinocerous
TTTTACCCCTCATACAATGTAGTATATGATGTCATTGTCTCTCTGTAGTTTCTCCAAGGGGAAACGCAGCAACCTGCGTCGCTCCTCGGTCCAGATGACCCTGACCACCCTCTCTGAACTCGTTACACCACACGTGCCGACCGACAGCTCTGAGAGCCTGATGGAGGAACCTTCTCGCCGCACGCGTCGCAACAAAACCACTGCCCCGGCTGAAACCGAATCTGTCAAGCGCAGCACCCGTAATAAAGGTGGCGCCAAAGCTAAGGAGGTGGAAAAAGTGGCAGAGAGCATTCCAGATGTGAATGAAGCCATTGAGGTGCAGGATTCAGGCTCCAATCAGGATCAGATCCTGGTGTCTGAAGCCATGGTGAAGATTTCCTCCTCTGAGCGTCTGAGTGCAGATTCGCTGCTGAACGCTGGTGTGTCTCCTGGCCGATCCGCTAATAAAATCCCCATCACTGCATTTGGGTTGCAGACGACACCTCAGGGCTCATCTCGGACGTCAGCTCGGCGCTCGCTGGTGGTACGCCGTTCTCTGGTGGGCCTCAGGCATAGCATGACCCAGGAAGCTGTTCGCAGGGCATCCCGGCGCTCTTTTCTGAAGAAGAAAGCCAGACTGGGAAACTCTATCTGCAGCAGCTCTGTCAGCGGTGAGACTTTTACATTTACAGTCACCGCTACAAAACTAAACTCATTGTTTCGAGTCGCCAACTCCAATTGTAATATAATGGTTTGAGGTCGGTTTGAATGCCTTGATAGGATTTATCGCTTTATTATTTGTGCTGTTTAAAGTGATTAAGTTTCTTTGTTAGCTTTGTCATCTATATCTTCATTGCTCTTTCCAGAAGACATCTGTATGGATGTTGAAACTGAGGAAATGGAGAACAAAGAACAGTGAGTGCTTTTACTTTCTATTTCAGTTGTTGAATTGTTTCTTCTGGGATTCAAACCCATAACCTTTCAGTTATCAGTCGAGATCTTTTAAACATGGTCTCACTGTTCTGTTTTAGGGTTGATGCACCGCAAATGGTCACTGAACCAGCTACTGAAACCAAACCTGAACCAGAAATCGTCCAAACTGAGGTGAGAAGAACGTTCTGCTGTGGTTTTTATTTACCTTTGCTAATAAAAGTCACAAGAGCCAGATTTAAGGCCCATTCACAGCAAGGACAATAACTATAAGGATAAAGTTTTATAAATTTTTCTGAATTTAAGAAAATCGCACCAGAGCTATTACGATGATGTTACGGAGGAACAATATAATTGATCACTTTCAAACAAGTTGATTTGAACAATACAAACATTGACAGCAATCCGATGGATTGGATGATGATGAGATCAGATCTCTGTGTGGAGCACTGGCTGATTTCAGAGTGCTTGTGTATACAAAAAAATCTCACTGGATTTTTACAATTAATGGCAAAATGAATGTTTCGAAATGTAAACTGATATTTCCTACTGACACACTACAGCAAAAGTTGGAAATAACTGGCTTAAAACCACTTTTTTTTCTTTTTTTTTTGGTGAAAATAGTAATGGCCTAAAACTCTTGCACAGTACTCTATATTTATAGTTCTTAGTGTGAACGGGCCATAAGCAAACACAGTTGGTATGATGTTAGAAACTATTTTATTGCACATTGCAATTTGTAAATAACTGATGGCTGGGTGATTTCATAGGAACCTGAACCCGAGAAGACTGAAGAAATGGAACCTGAGGTAAAAGACAAACTTCCAGAAGAGATTGCTGAATCCAGCACCACTGAGAACTGTCGCTTCACACGATCCATGGCCCGTACTTCAGAAACAGGTACATGTCTAACAGATCTGCTGATATTAAAAACGGGGTATGTAATTGGGTTGACAAGTAAGGTTTCAATATTTATCTATTTATTTTCCTGTAACAGATGGAGCAAAATCCAAAGGAGATGGCCGGTGAGCACTCTGCTAATTTGTTTTCCTCGTTATAGTTGGTGGATTTATGCCGTATGTTTTCTAATAGTCTTTGTGCTTTTCCATCAGGCCTACGCGTTCAGGCTCAAAGCGTCACGCCGCTCAGGAAAGCAACACACCCAAGAAAAAACAATCTCCTCCGAAGAAGTGCCTCACGGTATGAGCATCTCTGACCACCATAATACTGTCCATCCACCAAAACTAATCCATTATGAAGCCACAACAGTCTTTTGAGTCTTGTTGAGAGGAGAAGCTTTCCGCAGAAGTCCACATCGTGGTTGTTTGCATTCTGTAAAAAGGATTTTGAATGATTTCTTGAAGATTTGATTAGCAAGTCTTGGATCGGACCAGACAATCCATTATGTGTCCATTTGTTGTGTCCCTGTAGAGTACTGCTCCACACATGCGATCATTCTTGCACACGGTGCAGAAGAACCAGATGCTGATGATGACGCCTGGGTCTCTGGGCCGCAGCTCCATGAAATCCTTCATCAAACAATCTGCCACCAAAACTGACACCAAGGTGAGCAGGGATGTTTTTGTATTTCAGAGTAGTCTAATATGTTTGGTTGCATTGACTATCAATATTTGCTATTGTGCTTCTCCAAGTAGAAGTTATTTAGTTGGTAATTGTACTTCCTGTCTTTCCCCCTCAGTTGGGCTCCGGCTCTGTGGTGAGTGTAAACAGTGAATCAAGACTGAGGTCATTTCCATGTCAGTCACAACTATTTATTTCTGTTTGACTATTCCCGTGTTACGAGTGGCCATTTGTTTGTACTGTTCAAAAGTTTGGGGTTGGTGAGATTTTTATTTTTATGGTTTTTAAAGAAATTAATGTTTTTATTCAGCAAGTTTCCATTAAATTGATCAAAAATGACAATGAAGACATTTATAAATAATAAAAAACATTTTTATTTTAAATGAATGCTGTTCTTTTGAACTTTATTAATCAAAGAGTCCTGAAAAAAAAAAAAAAAGTATCACGGTCCACAACAATTAGGCAAGACAACTGTTTTTCAACATTGATAAGAAATATTTCTTCAGCAGCAAATCAGCATATTAGAATGATTTCTGAAGGATCATGTGACACTGAAGACTGGAGGAATGATGCTGAAAATTCAGCTTTGCATCACAAGAATACATTTAATTTTAAAATATATTCAAATAGAAAAGTTTTCAAATTGTAATATTGTTCTTACGATATTGCTGTTTTTACTTTATTTTTGATCAAATAAATGTAGCCTTGGTGTGAGTATAAGAGACTTCTTTCAAAAAAGAAAAGTCTTACTGATCCCAAGCATTTGAAAGGTAGTGAAACTCGTTCTGAAATTCATTTAATAGGCACTTTGTCACTAAACTGAAATGACACCGTACCATTTAGAATGTCAGATTAACCTCATCATTCAGGTGGTGTGTGTCTTTGTGGTTGGGGAAGTTCACATTCACCCCTTTTTGTGTCCGAGACATTAGCAAGAAATCTTGTCTGTTTTTAATCATTGTTTCTCACGTAAAGCAAAAAAACCTGTCCTTATATGTGGTTTAACTCTAGCTTCCATCATCCTTGTTTGAAACCTCAGTCACTCACTTAAAGGGTTAGTTCACCCAAAAATGAAAATTAGCCCATACATTACTCACCCTCAATGCATCCTAGGTGTATATGACTTTCTTCTTTCAGACGAATCCAGTCGGAGTTGTATAAAAAAATTGTCTTTGATCTTTCAGCTGTTTAAGGCCAGTCAGCGGGTGTTGCAGTGCATCAGTCCAAAAGAAGTGAAATAAAAAGCGCCCATCCATAAAAAGTGTCTCACACGGCTCCGGGGGGTGAACAAAGGCCTCCTGTAGCGAATCGATGTGTTTTTGTAAGAAAAATATCCATATTCAAAACTTAATAATCACTTTAATGTAGCTTGCGCCAACAGTCCTACACGGAAGCAGCTCCGGGCTGATGACGTATGAGGTCAGCGTTGCGCATGCGCCGGTGCGTCTCGTGAAAACCAACGTTTGTTTACAGGAGCAAAGGAAGCAAAGTTTCCTTACTTTAGCAAAGGAAAAC
>NW_015666482.1:331017-333061 GCF_001515625.1 Sinocyclocheilus rhinocerous
CGCTATTGAGCCACTCAAAATTACCGCACGGGAAATTCCCTCACCGCAACAGCCCTATGTATAGTAGTGGTGTCCCAATTCTTAGGGAAATATTTTCACCCCTACCCCTTGACACACTGTTTCAAGGGACAAGGGGTATAAAATAGAATTGGGATTGGGCCTAAGTATAAGTTTAGCACAAATATATTTGCACTCACAGAACACTCTGACTGAGTGCTTCAGAGTTTCAGTCTCTGTCAAGCGATCTGTGCTATTTTTCATTTCATCTCAATGGACCTGTGTTTGTGTATTTGACGTGGGGCAGCATTGACAAGTTTCTTTGCTCGTGTGTGTGTGTGTGTGTCAGTAAGCAGCGCGTTAATCTAGAACCGTAATTAAAGGCTCTAATGCGCACACCATAGGTGTGTGTATTGTAGGAGCTAGACGACGTGTGACGTATAGTTAGGGCTGTTGCGATAACCGCAATATTGACGAGCAAACCGCAGCAACCGTGATTTTTGCGTGTTTTCTTTTTTCGTAAGGTTATGCCCTTCTCGTTTAACACTTAATGCATGTGGAATGAATATTAAACAAGTTAGCACACACGCAAAGAGAGCGAGAGTCTTACATAGCATGCAGAATTGACATGCAACATTTAAACGATATTCTTTGTTGTATTTTCCTGTCAAAATAACAGCATTCCTTTTGGAATTCTTCAGCTTTTAAGAACTGCCGGGTTCTCCGGTGGTAGGCGGAACTAATGCGCAAACGGCAATCTCATTGGCTGGCGCTCACCTATTATCATCCCTGTTTTGATTTCAGCAAATCAATTCGAGCGAATGCAGACAACGTGATTAATATTCATGAACCCAGCAGCTCATTAATCCTTTTGCGTTTTATATTGTTGTTAGTAGTAGAATTCGCAGTAGTATTATCTTATCAGTGTTTTTATTTGTTTTCCCCCCTTTTATTTTTATAGAAACCCTAAATTAAGCACCACCACCAGTCCTAAGTTCAGTTAAAATGACAAATATGCATTCATACATGGTTATTCTAATTACTAAAGTTCTATCATATAATGCTTAATTATCATTAGGGATGCACCGAATGTTCGGCAACCGAAATTATTCGGCCGAAAATATTTTTAAAAAGGCTCGAATAAGAAAAAGACCGAATAAATTGTTCCGAACAATGATGTGACGGGATCCAATAGAGGCGCGCACTAATGCAACAAACATGTCTGCAGTGTGAAAGCATTTAAAACTGAGAAAGACGCAAAAATCATTATAAGCACTGACAGCGAGAGACCGTTTAGTACTGCATTGCATGTCTTCAATGAGAAGAGGAAGGGTGGTTGTTGCTGGTTACTGTATGATGATGATGAATCCCAAAATGGCCTCAAATGATTAGTAAATAAACTGCAGAATGTTATGTTTTCTAATGTTTTAAAAGAATTATCTTCTGCTCAGCAAGGCTGCATTTATTTGTACAGTAAAAAATACAACTGATTCAAGAAGGGGGTCTCAAATGGTTAACTTATTAATTTCAAGTTAAATTGTGCTTTGTTGGTATAGTGTCTGGTGAAAAAAAAAATTGGCAATTTATGGGGAGAAAAGCCGTATTCGGCCTTCGGCCCTGTAGCTTCAGCCAAGAATTTTCATTTCGGTGTATCCCTAATTGTCATAATATATTATAATTCTTGACTGACTTCTGTTAGTGTACTTTATATATATATATATATATATATATATGGCGATAATACCACATACCGCACTATTGAGCCACTCAAAATTACCGCACGGGAAATTCCCTCACCGCAACAGCCCTATGTATAGTAGTGGTGTCCCAATTCTTAGGGAAATATTTTCACCCCTACCCCTTGACACACTGTTTCAAGGGACAAGGGGTATAAAATAGAATTGGGATTGGGCCTAAGTATAAGTTTAGCACAAATATATTTGCACTCACAGAACACTCTGACTGAGTGCTTCAGAGTTTCAGTCTCTGTCAAGCGATCTGTGCTATTTTTCATTTCATCTCAATGGACCTGTGTTTGTGTATTTGA
>NW_015666482.1:333720-342428 GCF_001515625.1 Sinocyclocheilus rhinocerous
TTTATTTTTTTTATTTTGAAAAGCTAGACAAAACCGTAAAAAGCACATTTTGGCTATTTAATTTATGCAATGGTGAAAAAAAAAATTGGCAATTTATGGGGAGAAAAGCCGTATTCGGCCTTCGGCCCTGTAGCTTCAGCCAAGAATTTTCATTTCGGTGTATCCCTAATTGTCATAATATATTATAATTCTTGACTGACTTCTGTTAGTGTACTTATACTATTTTATATACAAGTACACTTAACAAGTATATCAAATATTTAATATTAGTCTGGCGAGTAAACTAAAAAAAATGTACTAGCCAATGGTGATTCTATTGCCATGGTGTCCGTAGAGGGTTGTGAAGATCTGAAGACTCAGAGGAAACCCACACTAACTTTCTAGTGTTAAGTTGGAGTGTTTGATTAAAGTTTTTCATAATCTCTATTGTGTCTCTCTCTCACTCAGCTGCGTGTTGAGCGGTTGGCTGAGGAGAAAGCCAAGAGGAAGGTTGCCACTAAACGACAGGAAGAGCTGGAGCTCCGCAAGAAACAGGAGGAGGCAGCCAGACAAAAGAAACTTCAGCAAGTTGTAAGTCAACCTCAGCAATCAAAGTGGGGAGCCCATGTTGAAAGAAATGTATGTGTAGGTGATGGATGACCTCAAATAATGAAAGTGTACTTCACAAACAAATTGTGTATTTATTCTTTTGCAACTTTCCTTTTCGATCCAATAGCAAATAATATCAAGCTTAATATGATAGATTTTTATATATCGATTTGTTTCTTATGCTCATCAATGCTGCATTTATTTGATCTATATAGTGAGCAGTAATATTCTGAAATATTATTACAATTTAAAATTGTTTTCTGTTTGAATATATTTTCAAATATATTTAATTCCTTTGCTGAAAAGCTGAGTTTTCAGCATCATTACTCCAGTCTTAAATGTCACATGATCCTTCAGAAATCATCATAAGATGTTGATTTGCTGCTCAAGAAACATTTATGATTATCAAAGTTGAAAACAGTTGTGCTGCTTCATATTTTTGTTTTTAAAAAAAGTTTAGGTGTTTTTCAGTGTTCTTTGAATAGAACGTTTAAAAGAACAGCATTTATTTGAAATAGAAATGTTACTATGATTATAAATGTTTTACTGTCACATTGGATCAATTTAGTGCATGCATAAAAGTGAAATTATATATTTTTTTAATTATCCCAAACTTGTATAATTTATTAATTTTATTTTTTGTAGCTAATTATAGTTAACTATTTATATACTTGTCTTTTTCTTCAGGAGGAAGAGGAGCGGCGGCACCAGGAGATTCTGGCCAAACGCAAGGCTGAAGAGGAGCGAGAGAAGGTCCGCAAACTGGCCGAGGCCACACGTGCTCTGGAGCTGAAGAAGGAACAAGAGCGGGAGAAAGAGAGGGAGCGCGAACGAGAGCGGGAAAGAGAACGCGATAGGGAGCGAGAAAGACAGGCTGTAGCTGAGAAGTTGGTGTTCATTTTTCGTGCACTTGTTTGAAATGAAAGCATGACATTCAGAGTTACTAAATACACATGTTCATGTCTTTGCAGAGAAAGACTGGAGCGAGAGAAGGCTATTGCTCTTCAGAAGGAACTGGAGAGAGCAGCCAGAGAGAAAGAGAGGAGGGAGATGGAGGAGAAGAGGAAGATGGTAAGGATTTTGTTGTTTGTTGTCCTAATGACTTTTCTGTTATTTTTGTCATAATCGGCATGCAACAAGATGTTGATGGTTGGTTTTTATATTTCTATCATGTGGAACACCACTGGTCCAAAATCAAGTTTCGCATAACATCTGATGCCCACCGCCCCCCAATAAGGACACTGAAGATGTGTAGCACCTGCTTAGGACACTTGTTACATAACAATCCCATAATCTCATCAAATTTGTTCCTTTAACAGGAAGAGCAACGGAAGGCTGAAGAGGAGAAGGAAGCCCAACAGAAACGTGCGGCTGCAGCCTCCGCCCCGGCGCCCCCTACAGTTACAGCACAGGTAATTACCAACAGCTAAAGTCAATTATCCTTGTTTTTTAGTATTATTTATTATATTCTCCTATCCACCTTTTTCTTTAATGTGGAAGTAAGCCTATGGGCGAGACTTCGAGATCATTAACCGCTATAGGTAAATGACGACAAGAATAACAACGTGCAGTAAACGGTAAAACTGTTTGCACCACAAACCAGTGTGTTCATAATTAAGATAATACATTAAAATAATATGGTAAGATACCAATTTTCAATATCAAGCATCAAAACGAACCGTTTTGTACAGCTAAAAATAGCTGGACGCGAATGAGACCAGAAGCTAGACCCATAGAATTTACAAATGGCCACGCCCATTTTTACGGTGTATAGTATTTAGTAATTTTGAATTAGCTTTTACATGTACTTTAAGTTTATTTTATATGCATTTGTCCTTTTTATTAGTTAATGTGTGTGTGTGTGTGTGTGTAATTTTTCTTTATTCTTTTTTTTTTTTTTTTAGTAACTTATTTTAATGTAGTAATTTTTAGGGCTGGGTTATATGGTGCATATATTTAGCAAAATGCCCCTCTCTACAGTTTATTTTTCTATCTGACTAATGAGTTTATGGTCACCATATGTTTTTTCTGAGGTAAATGTGACGTTACGTGACTCATTGTTTACAAGCCGTTATATTGACGTCTTTGTGCGGCTGAAACACTGATTGAGCAAATACATGAGACAGGATATGGATTGTAAAGTTGTACTCTTTGTTTTAACTTTCCTTCGGATGTTTAGTCATGTTTATTTTGTGCTGAAACTGGTATTAATGTGGAGGAGATGATCAGTTCATGTGCGCCTTGCTGTTGAACTGAGGTGCTACAGCGATCTGTCACTAAACATTAAACAGCGCCAAAACGGCATTTATGAACATAATTTGAAATCTGAGACTTTGTTTCATATTAAAAGTACCAAAGCACAATGCTTATTGCGATATATTCTATTGGAAGTGCCCTTCAACGTTCCGTCCAATAACTGAAAGCAGGCTAGAATAATCAATTCTTGGGGTTTAAGAATCAATATTGTTCCGTAATAGATTAATATCGAGATATCTATATTTTTTTTTTAGTTGAAGTAATTTTACCACTTCAACTAACTTAATTCAGTTAGTTGCTAAATCCACATTTATCGTTTTACTTTATTCATCTAATATTTATATTTGGTTCATATTTTTAGCTAACGATGTCAACACTGGCTTTGTAGGCAGCGTTTTGTGGAAAAATAATAAAACTAAATTTAAAAATTTGTGTGTACAGTGGGGAAAATATTTATTTGATCCCCTGCTGATTTTGTAAGTTTGCCCACTTACAAAGAAATGAAGGGTCTGTAATTTTTATGGTAGGTTTATTTTAACGGATAGAGACCGAATACCATCAAGCAAAACATTGGTAACACTACGCCGCAATGGACTAAAATCCTGCTCAAGAAGGCACATGTACAGGCCTGTTTAAAATTTGCCAGTGAACATTTAAATGATTCGTAGAAGGCTTGTGAGAAAGTGCTGTGGTCAGATGAGACCAAAATTGAGCTCTTTGGCATTAAAGGGGTCATATGATGCGATTTCAGTTTTTCCTTTCTCTTTGGAGTGTTACAAGCTCTTGGTGCATAAAGAAGATCTGTAAAGTTGCAAAGACTAAAGTCTCAAATCCAAAGAGATATTCTTTATAAAAGTTAAGAGTCGATTCAAACGCGAGTTTTTTGAGCAGTGTAGAGTAGCATTTGTTGTTTGTCATTTCTCAGAACACAAATGCAGACATGGTTTTATGTTTACGTGGCGTGATGCAATGCGTAAAAAGACAGTATAAGTCATTATAATCAGTAATTATGTCCCCACTGGATGCAACAAATGCCTCGTTTATAATGGGTTTTAATGTTTTTGTCTCGTCGCTCCGGCCGGACAGGGCATCATCACATGTGACCCTGGACCACAAAAGCAGTCTTAAGTCGCTGGGGTATATTTGTAGCAATAGCCAAAAATGCATTGTATGAGTCAAAATTATTGATTTTTCTTTTATACCAAAAACCTTTAGGATATTAAGTAAAGATCATGTTCCATGAAGATATTTTGTACATTTCCTACTGTAAATATATTTAAACTTAATTTGTGATTAGTAATATGCATTGCTAAGAACTTAATTTGGACAATTTTAAAGGCGATTTTCTCAATATTTAGATTTTTTTTTGCACCCTCAGATTCCAGATATTCAAATAGTTGTATCTCTGCCAAATATTGTCATATCCTAACAAAAATACATCACTGGACAGCTTATTTATTCAGCTTTCAGATGATGTATCAATATGTATTTCGAAAAATTGACCCTTATGACTGGTTTTGGGGTCCAGGGTCACAAATTTCATGGAGAAAAAATGTAACGTAACTAGTAACAACTAATTACTAATTACTTTTTAAATAAAGTAATCAGAACAGTACTGTGATTACTTTTAAAAGGAGTAATCAGTAATTTGATTGTTTTCAGAGTAACTTGCCCAACACCGCTCCTGAGATGTGTGCAAACCTGGTGACCAACTACAAAAAAACGTCTTACCTCTGTGCTTGCCAACAAGGGTTTCTGCACCAAGTACTAAGTCATGTTTTTGTTGGGGATCAAATACTTATTTCACTCACTGAAATGCAAATCAATTTCTAACCTTTTTTCGGGATTGTTTTGGTTTGTATGGTCTCTATACGTTAAAATAAACCCATTATTATTCATGCATGCGTTTTATTTATAATTTATATTTGGTACTTTCCAAATCCATTTGAAATGTTTTTGTAAAATTAACAGGTCTCGGTCGCAGAAACACAAGCAGCTAACATGCTCAACACAACTATAACTAAGAGTTCAGCACTAAAAAAGACTAGATATTGAAGTAAACACACCTATGCTTTCTTTTTGTTCATTTTTGTTGTACTAAATGCTAAGCATTTAATAAATATACATCTAAGTATTTACTAAAGCTTTTATTCCATCCACAGAACTCCATTCTAAATACTCCAGTTGGGAAAGTAGCTGCTCACAATAAGACCATAGATTTTGGACCTGGACTCAACGTGACCGTGGACATTGAGGTGAGGTCACGGCAACGATTATGTGTCTTTTTCCCCTGCTGAAGGAGGGAATGTGTCGTATAGCATTACTAAGCACAGAATAGTTCCCAGAGAAGCAAAGCAATGAAGACTTAAATTTCCAGTTGGATTTTTTTCCTTGTAATATAAGCCAATGAGTTCTTCTAACTTGAGTTTTTTTTTTGTTTGCTTCGAAACGCATAAACCAACTCAATGTCTGGAACAGCTGATTTCTGACCCCATCTCTTGTTTTATACTTCACAGAAATCTCCACAATCATACCAAATCACCCCAAAGGGCCAGAAAGTGACTGTTTTAGTGAATCCTGAAGATTATGGCATGGACCAGAACAGCGATGACTCAACAGATGATGAATCTGCGCCCAGAAAACCCATCCCATCCTGGGCTGAGGGTATGTTTATTTGTAGTTACGGTTTACGTTATGTTCCATCTGTGCACTGTAGGGGTATGCAATGGTCCAAATGGTTTTCACCGAATTCTGATTTAAGAATTTTTGGATATACCGTCATAACTCTGTGCATGTTTATTTTAAAGTATGTACTGTATTCTCCTAATGTGACGTGTTTTGTGCAGGTATGCAGTTGCAGCAAGCCATCATGAAGCAATATTACAATCCACTGGATCTCCATTCATATTTTGGAGAACCTGAACCACCCAAACTGGAGGCGATCTTCAGGCGGACAAAACCTCGCTTCTTTAAACGCACGAGCTCTGCCGTCTGGCATTCTCCACCACGTTTGGGAAATCTGGGCAATTAATAAGCAGATGTATGTTTTTGTTTTTTCCCTACTTGTGTTCTGTCGTCTTTTTTATGTTGTCTTTTTTACTTTTGAGCTCACTTCAATAAAGCTTTTAGAAATCTGTATGCAAGTAGGTTAGACTGGAAAAAAAAAAAGAGCAGAATGTGTAATATAGATTACACAAAAGGTGATAGGGTTTGACGCTCTGTTTAATTTACCTGCTGTTTTTTAAAAATGGGACTACCTTGTCACAAATGTATTTAAATGTAGCATCACATGTTATAAATTTGGAAGTGTATTCCATTTTAAATTTGGAAGTGTACACGGGAGCTGCTACATATAGAAAATATGGGGATGGCGTTTGCCTACAAAATTCATTTCACGAAGAGCGTCAGATTTACTCTGGACTGTTAATAAAAGGTATCATTTCGAAGTGAGTGTGTGTGTGTAATGTCTCTTATTTATTGTAGTTTGTCATGGATGTGATTTGAAAAGTCAGAAAATTAAATCTGGGTGCATCTGTTATGATTCTTTGACTAAAAAAAAAAAAACTTAAGGGAAATTGAAAATCATAAATTGAAATTGTAGCATGTTCTAATTTCTTTGGTCATTCGTGTGTGTCACAGTGCCATTTGAGTTTGCTGTAATTTAGGGAAGTATTTTTCTAGTATAGGAAGTTTCTTAAACTTTAAGGAATGTGCTCTTGTCAAACTTTGCCACAACTTTGTTTCTAACTTGATCACTTACACAATGGCAGGAAACGATAATCGGATGGAAATAAAGAGCCACTTAGCCTTTTTGAGATCGACTGCTAGCTTACATTATAAAATCATCTTTTAAGTAGGCCTATATTTTCAAATATTAAACAGATTTCTGTGATTTTATGTAACCCGATAGAATGGAGTGTGACAGACAACATTATACCACATTAAAAACATGAAACGCTTGTAATATTTCTAATTAAACTAGTTCATTTGATAGAAAAAAAGCTGAATTTGTCACATTCTCTCAAACTGGATTAGACTTAAAATTCTCTGTATTTTCACTAGGTGATGATAAACTCGTTTTCTATCTTGAAAAGTGTGAAGTCAACCCTAAAAGGGGCAACCTATCCAGGGGTATACAAACATTTGAGACGCTGTGGGGAGAAGCAGTGAAAGTGTAGGTCTTATTTCTTGGTTTAATTTTGAAAGGGTGTTTGTTGTGAACATTTCTATGAGGTGACTTTTGTTTCTACATTCTTTGCTTAGCTCACAGGAAGCATTTAAAACTGCATGGCCGCCTGTAGTAGGAAATCTGCTCGCCCTCCGATAAAAGTTGATCTAGTTCACATTAGTGTTGTCACAATACCGAAATTTTGACTTCGATACGATACCTGACTAAAATATCTCGATACTACTACTGAACCGATACTACGACAAAAACATAGAACATGTTAACAACAGGAATTAAATAATAGATGATCCAAATGGAGGTTATAGATATTTTATCTATAAAAAAAAAAAAAAAAGCATTTCATTCCCCTTTAAAAAAAAAAAAGATTAAATAAAAATCACATGCCAGTGCCACTACTCAGGACTATTGGTAGCAACTACCGAGCCTACAGATATAGAGATCTTTGCAACATGGGTAAGTTAGCTAAAAGGAAAAAGCCAAATCTTATTAGATGATATAGTCATTTTATTTCACAATAATTTATAGCGTGATAGTTATTTTTGTTATTTTATCTTACAACATACTGTAGACGCAAGTAACAAACTAAAGGACAAATACAGTAAAACAAAGACACAAATTAAATAAATAGGGCCCTATGAAATCCGTTTTATTTCTTCCCTATTTTTTCCAAATTCTGTTCTTTATTTTCAGTTTTAATTTTTCTGGATTGCTTTTTCCCCCCCGCTTTTAATTTTTCCAGACTCTATTTTAATGGTTACATTAAAAATATTAATCAAAAAGCATGTCTAATTAATTGAAATCATGAAACTTACACAATTTAACTGCAATTTCTTAAAAGTTTAACAAAAATCAAATTTTGTATTATTTTTCTGTGAATCTGTTTTCCATTAAGTTTGTGGATTCCATTTTAATAGTTTCATTATATTTTAATAATCAAAAGCATGTCTAATTAATTTATAAAGATTAATTCGATTTTATAAGTAATTTATTATATTATTTATTTCTATGGTAAATATTCCTTAAATATTGTTTTAATAATATTTTTATTAGTAGTAGTAGCACTGTCATTACATTAAATAATATTTATGTCAAGTTAACCCGAACTTTTACTTTGACGGGTTGCTGTGACCTTTACGTTTCTGTTTGTATGTGATATGACTATAGTTCCCTCTCAGGTTCACTTCAATGCTGCTATGATGTCATCGCTATGGGAACACCTCCGGTGTGATGAATGTCTGAAGCCCTTATACCATTACGCCAATTCATTGGCCAATTAGCGCTTAGCACCGCCCCCGACGCGTACGTACGTAAGCTATATAGCATGCAGCGTGATTTGGCCAATTAATTTCCTTCAGGAAGCGAATCATCTGTCGCCTGTAGGAAAGCGGTTTTTGTCGTGTTCTCAGCTATTTTTCCTTCAAAGAGCAGTTTACTCCTCTTCAGCGGACACGATGAGCTACAGGAGATGCGTCGAGCCGTGTGACAGGTTTATCGCAGGAGGAGACACTCATAACAGGTGCGTGCAATGTTTGGGCCTACTACACGCTCAAGCGGCGCTTAGCAGCCTTTCTGACTGTCGACACTGCGATAGCCTGTGGCTAAAAGTATTGCGCTCGAGGCTCGCGGTCTTCTCTAAGAAAGTAGGTCTCGCGTCTAATCCCCGCCATCCCGTTTC
>NW_015666482.1:342575-358879 GCF_001515625.1 Sinocyclocheilus rhinocerous
TTTTGGTGGCTTTATCCTCCCTTAAGAGGGTAGGGGATCTGCAGGCTCTCTCCATCAGCCCTTCGTGTATGGACTTTGCCCCAGGGCTGGTTAAAGTCTGTTTTCGACCTAGGCCTGATTATGTTCCTACGGTCGCTTTGACTCCATTTCGCTTTCAGCAAGTGGTCTTAGAGGCCTTCTCCCCTGCTGATGCAGGGTCAGATAGTCTGAGTCTCTGCCCAGTGAGGGCACTAAGGATCTATGTCGACCGCACAGCTCAGTGGCGTGGATCTGACCAGTTGTTTGTGTGTTTTGGTGGTAAAAGCAGAGGTTCTGCTGTCACCAAACAGCAAATGTCACATTGGATAGTGGAGGCTATCTCTCTGGCCTATGAGGCGCGTGGCTTGACTTCGCCTTTAGGGATGCGTGCTCATTCTACGAGAGCAGTGGCTTCTTCTCAGGCCTTCTTCAAAGGGTCCTCGATGGAAGATGTTTGTGCTGCGGCAGGATGGTCCTCTCCTAGCACCTTCATCAAGTTCTACAGTCTGGACATGAGGACGGCTCCTTATTCGCTTGAGCAGACGCTTTCCCTGGTCTTCCAGCTATCTAAAGGTACGTAAGGCGTTATGGTATAGCGTTCCCATAGCGATGACGTCATCGCTGCATTGAAGTGAACCTATGAGAGGGAACATCTCGGTTATGAATGTAACCTTGGTTCCCTGAATAGGGAACGAGATGCTGCGATGCGGGCCGTTCCGTACCTTTGATAGCGCTTCCTTCGTCAAGTGGAAATCTGATGAAATAGCGCGCAGCACACTGATATAGCTTACGTACATACGCGTCGGGGGCGGTGCTAAGCGCTATTTGGCCAATGAATTGGCGTGATGGTATAAGGGCTTCAGACATTCATCACACCGGAGGTGTTCCCATAGCGATGATGTCATCGCAGCATCTCCTTCCCTATTCAGGGAACCAAGGTTACATGCGTAACCGAGATGTTTTTCTCAAAAGTAACAGTAAAATGCTCATGAAGTGACTCTCACAGCAGTTCTAGAGATTATGTTCATTTGTTCATGTATTCACATATTGAGGCGGCAGAGGCTGAAAACACCGCGAGCGTCACGCGCGCTTCAGTATGTGTGTAGTAAACGAAACCGTGTGTCTGCGCCATTGATTCATACAGAGACGTGCTGAAGGTGCAGGATTCATTTTTAAATAGGCAAATTCCGTGATATTCCGTTTTTATGACTGGATCCCGGGATTCGCGGATGGAATCTGTTTTCCATTAATCATAGGGCCCTAAATAAACAGTGTTTTATTTAGGAAATATATCTCTTATTAAAATGCATTCTTAAATGCATTTTCTTAAATGCAAAATCTCACAGGTACTACTAAAAATGCGGAATCGTACCGTTTTTAAAAGCATGGTATCGCGATACCTTTTTAGTACCGGTATATCGTGCAACACTAGTTCACATATTTACACATGTTGGAGACGACAAGCTGTTGTTCACCATTAACTTATTAGGTTTACATCTAAATGTCTCTTTACGTCTCTAAATGTTTGTATCTCAGGGGATATGTCGCCCTTTTAGGGGTATAAATCAAGATATAAAAGCATATATATAGACTGACTCTGATTTTGTCACTTGTGTTTTAGAAAATCAAATCTTTTTGTAATCTTGATAAAACATATTGTTGGAAAGGTCTGACAGTCAAGGTTCCATATTTGGTAGCTATTTTGTATTAGAAGCGACACTGTGGCAGAAAATGATAGATTTTTGACAGACAACTACGTCCCAAAAAAAAAAACAAGTTCTGTAGAGTATGGGTGTAACCCAGTGGTTATTTTTGGTATAGTGCCCAAACAAAATCTCACAGGAACCACAACTGTTGTGATATAAATTTCAAATTTGGAACATAACTTGGTTAGACATATGGCTTTGATTTTATAGCAATTTTAGAGTGCAACATATTTTATCAAATATTTATATTATATAAAATACAAAAAAATAGTATACTACAATATCTTTACTGTAAACTTAAACTTTTATAACTTTATGATACTTTCTTTTTTTTTAAATGCTTTCACTTCAGCAATAATCTACTATGTGTCGTCTTTAAAAAGAGACCAAACTTAGGTCTGTATTCCAAAGCACTCGGGAATTACAACCATGTTGTAACAAGCATTGATAAACAAATGTTCTGTTTTCAGTAAATAGTCCCAAAAAAGCCACATATCCTGGGGGATACAAACATTAAAATATAAAATAAGAGTCAGGTTTCCAAAAAAAAAAAAAAAAAATCATGAAATTTAATTTTTTGAGTTCCAATAAGATGGAAAAAAGCAATAAATTAATTTTCTGATGTCTCTTTGAGGTTTTGCCATTTTTAGAGTTAAATTATTCAATAAAGACATGATAGTGACATGGAAACCTGTTGCATACATGTGTACTTCTGGCTGTAAAATGTTTTGATAGACACCTGAAAGGATATGTTGAGAAAAAGCATTTGCTTAATGAATAATTATATTAGGGTCTGCCCAGAATCCCCACAACAGTTCTGGTAAATTGCGTCAGAGGAAGGATTACGGCCAATACGCATGCGCAGATGGTCCCAGTTACTCTCCTCGCGAGCGCACAAGCCAGTGGAAAGTTTCGTCGTCACACAGTCTACGGTCGTCACTGACGTCGTCGCGCAGCCAAGGGACAACAATCACCGGGAGAACGCGCTGAAATCAACACGAAGGTACGCTAGCGATTAAAACACGCGTATTATTAGAGTAAACAGAGCTGTTTGCGTTATGATTGGTTCGCTGGTTTATTGTAGCTACTGGTTTTGCTTTATAATAACAAGTGCAGTTGACGGTTACACGCCCAATATAGTCCCGCTATTTAAAGCGTTTGAGAATTTACACGCGACTAGCGGCCTGGTGTTGTTTAGATTGATTATAAATTGGCATCTCGACACTACACATATTTACATATTATATACAATGCATTCCTCGCTCATGTTTTGAATAATTAAGTAATATGTTGTATAAAAGGAAAAAAAAAAAAAAATGTTAATGACGATGTTATATTGAATTTAGTTTGATATGGTCCGTTTTATTGAATACTTAGATTTAATTCTTGATGTAAAGCCATGAATACATGTCGGAAATGGCCTCTGAACAATGAGACATAACGTTACACACACACACACATACATTCACTACTGTTTTCATTCCTGTCAGTAACGTTACACGTTTAGTCACGCAGGTACTAAGATACTCAGTTGAACGTGATAACTGGTCTGTCTTAACTTGTTAAACTAAAGAATTATTGTGAAATAATACAGGATGACGCCACGCCTTTTGTTAACATAAATCTGAGCACTGTAGGTGTGACCGGGGCTAGTTGTCACGTTTTTACTCCAGTAAAATTTTGTTAAGATTGGATTATTTTTGAGCCAAATTTTATACAGACACAAACTATATACTCTGGACTCCAAATCACTATAAACGTTTACATCGTTATTACCATGGGATAAAAATGGAAACGGTTCAAATTGACCCTGTAGCAGGGAATGCTGTCACAATGTATGGAGAAAATTGTCACAATGGGCAAAAATATAAGGTAACAAAATTTCAACCATTGTGTTGACCAACATAGTGTAATTAATCAATTATATGAATTCTAACATTTTTATAAACAAGTGACAACTTGCCCCACCCTAACACTTATGGGAAATGCCCTTGTACTGAGATTGCAGTTCAGTTAAAGGCCTTAATTTCCCTTCAAATCTTTCATTATGTTTGAATGTGTTTCAGTGTAGTTTTAATGTGTTCATTTGTTACCCTAACCATTATAAAAACATGACAATGCTGGAATTTTAATTTGAAAGGTGGAACCATTTGAAAACTGAAATCATGCTAAAGAAAACAAGCTTTTATATAATTGGAAGTTCGACTCAAAACGTTTTAGTTACTGAGATATAGTCCCTGTGTCAAATAGCCCCTGCCTCTTTTATATGGATTTATACACTGACACACTTTTAAAGGGGTCATATGATGCGATTTCATTTTTTCCTTTCTCTTTGGAGTGTTAACATTTTTCTAAATCTAATTAGTCTGTATCGCTAACATATGTCATGTTAATCAGGAAAAGTTCATGTAGCTCAATGAGGATAGTATAATTTTGTGCTTTATGAATAATTTCTTCATTTACTTTCCTCAAGAGGTTAAAAGTAAAACACCTCGTTCATTCTGGACCACCCAGCTTTCATTTACCTACTGCACATTCTAGAGCTTTAAATAGTGTCTTACATGCATATATTTACACAATTTAGTGAATGTGTTTATATGTACTACAAGAAGTTGATAACCAGATTCATATGAATGAGCCAATCCTCTTTACAAGTATGATGCAGTTCGAAATGGCTAGCTGTCACAGATACGTTAATTTGAGATGCCATTTAAGGCTCCGATCAGACAGAACACGTTTTTTGCAGTGAGAGGCACCTTTTTTAAATTGTTTGCTATGGCAGTGATTTTTAGCTGCCTGCTGCGCCTCGCGTTTTTGCAGGAGTGCTCTGAGCACCTGATGTTGAAAAATAGCAACTCTGAGCAGAAAAGTGCCCGTTGTCATTCACGTTTTTTTTTTCCATTGTCCAATCGAATGAATCGAGAGGTGGGTCTTCCGTTGTGACGAAAGTTTACAGTTGCATGGAAAGACTGGAGACTGCAATGATGGAGGAGAAACTTGTGGTGGCTGTCGCGGGATATCCGGAGCTGTTTCTACTAATATGACAGTTTACTTAACAGCAAACCAAAGATTTAGAGCGCTCGCGCTATAATCCTTGATTAGACTGACAGGACAGCCGATTTAGTGGTTGCCTAGAAACATAAACAAACCGCAGCGCACTGCTCTTTTCTAAATTAAAAAAAAGTAAACCAAAAAAAAGGCAGTGCGGTGCTCCTCACGTTTTCAAACCTGAAAAACGCGTTCTGTCTGATTGGGGCCTAAAAGCAAAAATGTTTTGGTCAGTGAAGACCTTTCTGTTTCTGCTGGTCATAACCTCTCTCCTGACTTTCTGGCAGTGGTAATGTGTGTAAATGACATGTGAATCTAATGCCGGGTTCACACCGCATGACTTTCAAAGTCATTGGATTGCTGCTGTTCTCACACCGCATGACTGTCTGGGGTATCATGTAGCCTAGTTGCTGTTGTGTGCACACTACACGACGGATCAGCAACAGTGGGTCACACATTACACAACTTTTCATTAGGAAGAATCGCAAACAACTCCACCTTGTCTACAAACTACGTTTCACAACCAAACACAAACAAGAATTGAGACAGGAAATAATGTAAGATCACACGAGAGACAGGCATTCTCACACAAGAATGGATTTATTTCTGTCAAAAACTGTGAAGGAGAGAGTGGTTGCTTGCTGATGTTCTGTTGCAGGTCTATTATGACTTCTCCCCCTGAACTTTCCCTTGCCCTGTATCTTGTTCTCTCATTTGTTGCAGGTCGTTGCCGATGTCATTTCCAGTTAGGGCTGTGCAAAAAATCAAATGCGATTTTCATGCTCATCTCGTCAGTAAAGCCGGTTCTGTGATAGCTTGTCAGTGATCTACGGCTCTGTGTAGTAAATGCCGCTCCATCTGAAAGCACGTGCTGGAGATTTATTACTAATCACAGAACCGCCTTTACTGACGAGATGAGCATGAAAATTGCATTTGATTTTTTGCACAGCCCTATTTCCAGTCAAAATACATTTCACACTGCAGGACTGTGAGTTGCCGACAGGTCCAGATATTTAGCATGCCAAATATCTCTCGGGCATCTGAGACACATTGGCACTTCTCTCAGATTGCGTCATTGATAACGCATAATATGCGATTGTTACTCATGTGCGACGAGCACCGATTTGCCACCATTTCGAGCATTTGTCTGCGATTTCCACAAAACTGTGACAACAAAACTGTGCCACAAAAATCGGGGCTAAAATTATGCAGTGTGTGCCTGGCATAATTGAAATACCTCAAATGACAATTTTGAAAATGATCGCTTTTCATTGAACCTCTCTCTCTTTTTCAACAGAAATGGGTCGCCTAACAGTACTGTTACTCTGTCTGGCTCTTGTGGTATCAGTTGTGGCCAGACGAGGAGGTGGCGGTAAAGGCGGATTCAGTTGGGGAAAAAGTGGGGGAAGCTCAAACAAAGGTGGAAGCAGCACAGGAAGCCAAAGTGGCAGCAGCAGTAGCAATAAAGGCACTTCATCACATGGGACACACTCGTCCCCTGGAAACTATCCTCGCCAACCTCAAGCACCAAACCAGAATCCACCCCCCTACCCTGGTACTGGAGGCGGGTATCCGGGGCAGGGCAGATATCCACCAGCAGGCTCTAACCCAGGTCAAGGATACCCTAACCAAGGAAGCTACCCAGGGCGTGGTGGTTACCCGGCCCAAGGTGGTTATCCAGCTCAAGGTGGTTATCCACAAGGTAACTACCCAGGGCGTAGTGGTTACCCAGGACAAGGTGGTTACCCAGCTGGAGGCTCTTATCCAGGTTATCCAGTCCGGGGAGGTTCCAGCCCTAACCAGTTTGGTGGAGGTGTTGCAGGTGCAGGTGGATATCCAGCAGCGGCGCAATATCCTTACTGGAACCCCAACAACAAAATCATGAGCCCAGGCTACGGCGGCAACTACGGTAGTTATGGGTACGGCGGCAGATCACCTTTCGCCCAGTCAGTGCATAACATGGGTATGGCCCCTTCATATAAATCAAAGGGGTTTGGCAAGCAGGCTATTTTGGCTGCTGGAGCTGGGGCGGTGGCTGGTATGGCTCTGGGATATGGCCTCGGAAGTTTCCCTCGCCCCCGTTTCAATTTCCACAGCCCGCAGGAGGAATACTACTACAATCACTACATGTACAGACGTTACGGCCAAACTCCCCCTGACAGTAACGTGAACGGAAACTCTAACACTCAAGGTGGAAATCCTGGCAATGCAGGATCGGCCTCTGCGGGACAAGGAAACGTTAACCCTCATGACATCTTCCAGAATCCTCCACCGCAGTCCTATGATAGCTTCATGGACAAGTGTGTGAAGAGGACAGACTTGCTCCGAGAGAAACCGGAAGGAAGATCGAGGAGATCCACTGACTTTGTTGAGGCTCAAGCAGCAGAAGTAGCCGATGATCCTACTGGTGCTCAAGAAAACGCCACAAGCAACAACAGCACTGCAGAAAGGGACACATCCGGAAGCTCTTTATTCGTAACCTCAAAGCCGCCCGAAACACACAGTCAACCTCAAGAGCAGACCCAGGAAAGAAAAGCAGAAGCTGACGGTGATGAAGATGACACTGTTAGCATTATGGAGATCGGCTATCCTGCGCTCATTAAGCAAATGAAAGCACGACGTTGTGTCGAGCTGTACATGGTCTATGCGGAAAAGCATGCAGAAAAACAGGTGCAGGATCGCAGTAACATAGATGATAAAACCAGCAATAGTAGCGGTGACTTACCTGGACCCTTTGGCCATGGAGTCATGCTACTCTTTACTAGCATTCTGTCGCTCATCTTCATTTCCCTTCTACACTGATATTCTGGAAAAGGTTACACATAAAGCCATTGAGTCAGACTGAAAAATGGACCGTTCTCACCCATCAGATGTTATCTGAGGAATTTGTCTTGGATGCTTAGAAACTTTGGACAAAGTATTCTTGAAAGACTACTTCAAGATTCAACAGAAAGAGCTTCTCACAATGACTTCTGTAAAGTTACTCTACTAAATTGCAACATGAGCCACCTAACAATTTGTCATGAGCCCAAATTTCAAAGCAATTTCCAAAGGAGCTAAAACATTAGCATACAATTACTTTTTACAGTGTTCACCTTCACCCATCACTGCCACCTTCTTGCATGTGTTTTGGTGAACATTAACTTCTCTTCTAAGACAGCATAATGCATGAACCCTTTATTATCTCCAATTTAAACAGAATTGTGCATGGCATTGTCATTTGACTTATTGTTTTCCACTGGCAACAGCAATTACAACAAACCATTATTATTTTGTTGTAACATGGAATGGTGACTTCCAGTTCTGTTCTCATGATGGCACTCCTACTTGTGTAGTACACATGGAAAATTTTGTGTTGTAATGTTATCTCTGATTGTTTGGACTGTTAACTTAGGCATTAACTTTCTTCTGATGTATTTATTTATTTTAAATTATTATCATAGACATAATTTTCATGGTTTTTCACAGTCCTCCACTGTTAGTTTTGTTATTTTTACTTTTTAGGGGCCGTTCACAATGAACATGTTTTTGCATTCTACTCCATTGTTTTTCTGTATAAACATGCACTAGATGGACATTATTGACCATTGACTCTTTTGCCGTAAAAACACAAACACTGCATTTTTAGAATGCAGTGCCACATTAAAAGACATTCAAAGATCTTGTGTTTTTTCATTCCACATTCCACGTTTTTAAATGAAAAAACACTTTCTGTGTGAATGGCTTCTTAGTAAATGTTTTTGTGATCATAACGGTTTGCTTTTTAACTCAATATGTACAATAATAGCCCCACTTGTCAGTTTCATTCATATCAGATGTACATGTACTATGACACTCAAAGAGATTAGATAAAACAGCATGATTTATATAAAGCTGGATCTTTATCAGTAGCTTGGTGCTGTGGTTTCTCTGAATATTACTGCTGAATATTCAAGTAAATTATCAACCCAGCTTGGCACTTTACTAAATAATTTATATAGAAGGCATGTGGCGACCACTGGATGACCAGTAGAAGGCAAAGCTTAACGCCTTTGTTGCTCAGCTGCATATGAATTGTTATGCCTTTGAGATGTTGTGAATGTTGAAAATGTGTATAATGTTACCATCACTGGGATTAAAGTGATTAAATGCACCTTAGTTCCGTGTCTGCCTTTTTCCATTTGATATTTTTAGAAAAACCATAGGATGAAATTTTTTTTTGCCCTCATTCTTAAAAAACTCTAAATTTGGCCTAGTGATTGTTTCAGTTTGTTCCAGTTCATGTTAATGTTTCATTTACTCCTTTTTTACAGATGTCACTTGATGTCCAATGTAAAATTTGGTCCCTGAAGCAAAACCAGTTTTTCCTATTATGGTGTCAGGTAAGCTGAATGTATACCTGTGTACAGTGTGTTGTGATCGTTTCTCTTGGAGGAGTCGTTTTGTTGTTTTTGTCTTTGATAACCGTTCAAGTGTACTTGATATCCCCATGTTGGCACATGCAAGATATTAGCTAACTAATTCGTGACTTAATTATACCCTAAGTGGAAAACCGTGAGACTGTTGTAGTTATAAGACTATGAGGAGTGACAAAATCCAAATACAGGACTAATTGTGTTAAAACATGCAAAGGTGAAAACTGTCAGAACCATTTATCATCACCAGTGTTTTGGAATACAAATTAACCCTTGGGAAGAAGACTTCAGCACAACAGTGGATCACTGGAGATGAAAATCCCTTGTTTGGTGATCATTACTGTGGTTAATCAGGCAGATACACACAAAAACAAATAGAGATCACAATATGTTTCTGTTAATGATGCAATTTGAGACATCACACATGAGATCACACGAGACACATGCCACAAACAGGACACTGGCAGTGATAGAAGACTAAAGACCAGCAAAAGATTGGACAGTAAACACACATTTTTCCAACTTAATTGAAAATGATTGTGTGAAATAAAAGGATTAGTTGACCATTGTTGGTTCTAATTGGTTAAGGTTATAAATATCCAAGATAAAGTCTTCATGTTGGAGTCTTGATGTTAACGTATTGTGACCTTACAAAACGGCATAAATGGATGACAACGTAATCTCCACATATAGAGTTTTACCACCAGTCCTGCACCCCCATAATCTTCTTGATGAACCCACATTGATACACTGTAGAGCAGTTTGTTTGAAAAATCATCTCAGTAAATGCAACTATCATATGTGGCCCATCTAGTGGCTCCTAGAGCAAGGGTTGCCAACATCTGGAGGGCTACTTTTCTGCAGACTTCAGCTGCTCCAACACACCTTTAGTATAATGCTAAGCACTGTGATAACCAACTGATTCAGAATGCAGCAGCCAGAGTGGTCTTCAACTAGCTGAAGAAAGCTCACATCACACCTCTCTTCATCAGCTTGCACTGGCTGCCAATAGCTGCTCGCATCAAATTCAAGGTACTGATGCTTGCCTACAAGACAACCACTGGCGCTGCACCAACTCGCTAGTTCAGACCTACGCACCCTCCAGAAGCTTGCCTTCTGCAAGTGAACGACGCCTCGTGGTGCCATCCCAAAGAGGCACAATATCACTCTCACTGACCTTTTCCTGGACTGTTCCTAGCTGGTGGAACGACCTGCCTATCTCAATCCGAGCATCTGAGTCTAGCCATTTTCAAAAAACACCTAAAGACATCTTTTTTGCCATCACCTGACCAATTAATATTAGCACTTACCTATTCTATTCTATTCTGTTCTAATGTATTTATAAAAAAGAGACACCTTGCTATGTGCACTGACTAACTGAGACTTGTCACAGCACTTGTATATTGTTGCTCTCTCGTTGGTCTGATTGCCTCTACTTTCCCTGTTGAAAAAACCAGCATATGCTGGTTAGGTATGTTTTGACGCTGGGATGCTGGTTTAAGCTGGTCCTTTGTTTGTTTATGCTGGTCCTTTTGCTGGTTTATGCTGGTCATGTGCTGGCAAAGGACCAGCATAAACCAGCAAAGGACCAGCATAAACCACCAAAGGACCAGTATAAACCAGCAGAGGACCAGCAATTCTCATTAGCTCCATGGACTTTTCATCTTTACCTGGGTGACTCTTTGCGAGCTGTTGCAATGGGCTGAGGATGGTTGGTGTAATTCAAGTTGAGGCTTGGACTCAGATGTTATAATCTCCATCCATTTTGCTGATCATTGATCACAACAGCACATTTGCTGGTCCTTAATGGTGGAGTGAACAATTCCTTGCCATTGATAGAGCTGCTGTCACCTGTGAATGGAGACCTTACGTGTTTTCGTTAGTCAACAATATGTAATAACTCATCTGCTTATCTGGCCAGTTGTCCTTTTGATGTGACCTGTGAGAAGTTAATGTGAGTTGAGGGCTGTCCTGGCTCTTTTTGGGCTTTCATATTTTCATCTTGAACTCATGTCATTCCCATTTTCTGTCATGCACATTCATTCTCACTCTTCATCCACTTTGTGGATGATATATACAATGAATTTCAAATTGGTTCTCAACACCCTGTGGAAAAAAACAGCATATGCTTGTTAGGTAGGTTTTGACGCTGGGATGCTGGTTTAAGCTGGTCCTTTGCTGGTTTATGCTGGTCCTTTTGCTGGTTTATGCTGGTCATGTGCTGGCAAAGGACCAGCATAAACCAGCAAAGGACCAGCTTAAAGCAGCATCCCAGCGTCAAAACCTACCTAACCAGCATATGCTGGTTTTTTCAACAGGGTTGTAAGTCGCTTTGGATAAAAGCGTCTGCTAAATGACTAAATGTAAATGTAAATAAACTGTTTCAAGTGTGTTTGATTAGGGCTGTAGCTAAACTGTTAAAAACAGTATGTGAAAAAAATGAGTATGTCTGAATTTATAGTATTCATAAAACGGTAGACGAAAAGTACCCAGATGTACTACTTCCGGCCCGATTCTGAAGTGCGCATTTTAATGGACACTTATGCCGAGTTCACACTGCACGATTTTAGCCCGATTTTTCACTCACCGACAGATTTTGCGAAATCGCCGACAAATGCCCGAAATCGGAGGCAAATCGGTGAAATATTTGGCATGCTAAATATCTGGAGCTGTCGGCGATTCACAATCACGCTGTGTGAAATGAAAATCGTGCAGTGTGAACTCGGCATTAGCTATCACATGAGACTGTGAAGACAAGAAACTGACACTGGTAGGTCACATGACTATGACAGAATGGCAAATGTAGTAGACTGAATTTCATTCATACTACTCACATTCATACTATATAGAACATACTTTCTAACAATCGAGAAGTAATTTTTCTTGAAAAGACATACATACTCATGCGATTTCAGGAGCCCTAGAGTGATTCATCACAGCATTTAGGTTCAGGTGACTGGCTCAAAACAAAGCAGCAGAACTGGGCAGAGATGGTTTATATTTTACATAGCCTACTTCAAAATCACAGGGAAGTAGTAAAACTGTAAAACTCTCACTGGAATTTTTGCTGCTACAATGTTAGTGTTAGTGTTGCTATGTAACTATTGTATGAATGTGCATATCAATCAAACTTTTTTTTATTTAGTAAAAATATTTGTGTTTACATTTTAAAGGAATAGTACACCCAAAAATGGCCATTTGGGGAAAATTGACAGTTGAGACATAAAAGATGTAGGCTAGATGAATATGAGTCCTCTATTCCTAACATTGCTTTCTCCAGTGATAAAAAATTGTCTTGTCTGAATCAGGAGAGAAATATGCAAATCAAGAGCACCATTTACAAGTGAAAACATTCCAAAACAGTTCTAAACAATTGGATTTTGATGTGAGGAAACGTTATTATGAATTATGGACTGGTATTTTAGCCAGAAGAGACTATTTAAGTTAATCATAATGAGCTTTATTGCCAGGTATGTTCCACAGTGCAACAGAATGACAGTGACAGAACAGAAACACAGATAATAAAAAATATAAATAAATAAATAAAATAAAATATAGAACAAGTAAATAAGGAATGCAATATACAAACCTTAATGTTGGAAACACCTTAACACATTAAAACATCTTAATGTTGGATTTGTTTCTTATAAACATGCTCCTTCTTGCATCGCAAGACAATTAATTGATCTACTAGTGGTGTGGATTACTTTTAGGTTATTGAGATGTTGGTATGTTTTTATTTCAGTAGTCCACTTCAGACATTCTATTAACTAGTAACTTTGCAACTACTTATCAACTTACTCTCAAGTAGACCGTTAGGTTAGGGTTAGTAGAATAGGTTGACATGTACTTGCAAAGTTACTTATAATCAGTAATGTGTTGGGGGACCATCAAAATAAAGTGTTACCATAATGTTTTTATCAGCTGTCTGGACTCTCATTCTGATGGCACCCATTCATCGCTGAGGATCCATTGGTGAGCAAGTGATGCAATGCTACATTCTCCAAACCTGTTCTGATGACGAAACTCACCTACATGGTCTGAGGGTGATTACATTTTCAGCAAACTTTCATTTTTGGGTGAACTATTCCTTTAAGATTTGAGAAACCCATCAGTGAGCAATTCGCCTGTATAAACAAAAAGTTATTATCCTCCGATTCTTATGCTCTAATTAAAGTTTTAATATCTGTTTAGCATGCTGTTTTGATCCTGCTGCTTTCATATTATTTCATATCTGTCCCGTGAGAGAACTAGTGAGACCACCTTCATCTTCGTGCGCATTTTAAAAGCGTGCACCCATGTACGCTCTGTGCACTCGTGTACATGTCAGCTTGAGCTATGGCTCTGTTCTTTTTCTTGTAACTTTATTTACTGATACTCTCATCACTCATGAATATTTCTGAGAGTAGTGCGGCTCTCGGCACAGTGCTGCCTCTTACTAGTTTCGTACTTTGGGGGTTGCTAAAAGAGTCACGAGTTTTGGCACTTTTGTGGCGAACATTTTCACCGTCGTTATCATGATTGGGTTGAACCTCAGACTGTTCTTCATCGCTAAATTTCAGCTAGGACGCGAACCGCCGAGCGCGGAACGCGACAACAAGCGCGCGTCCATTTATCTAATCATAATAGTAGCCGTGTGTTTTCTGATCGCGTGGTTGCCCCTTTTTCTTCATGTTATTGTGTGTAATTTCGCGGGGTCTACGTGCTATACGTTCAGAAATGAGGGTTCAGACCCCCTGCGCATTTTGCCACGGGTGAATGCAGTTCTGACCCCTTTATTGTATATCAGAGGCTGTTCAGCACTATGGAGCACACTACTAAGTAAAGTCTGGAGACCCGCGTGCTGCAAGAGGAAAGGGTAATCTCTCTAACTTTCTCTCTGTCTCTCTTGCACACATGGATGTAATATTGATCTTAATGTAATTAATCTCTAGACCATCTCTGATGCATTATTTATTCTAGCCTACTCCGTTATGAAAGATTGTTACTTTAGAATTCAAAATAAGACTAAAATTATGTCCAGTCTTTTTTATTTAGTAGGTTATTAAAATGATTTTATATAGGCCTATCTATTCACTCCAATAGCCTACTCCAATTTTTATTGTTCAAACGTAGTGTAGGGTATTTATATTATTATCATTTAAATTGTTAACATTATTTTATATATTATTTATTAATATTGTTTTACCCCTTTTCCTGCCTGTCCATATGCTTACAAAAAAAAAAACAGCTGCTTGTGTCAGTTATAGGTAGCCTACTATTATTTTTTTGTTGATATGTGACATTGTGGCAAAAATGATGAAAAAATAATACTTTAATAAATGACAGTTGACATTAGACATAAACAAATATATAAAGAAGTAAAACAAAATAGAATCAGAAAATAAATGTAATGAAGGCCAAGTTTCTCTCTGCTCATGATGATGAGGTTGAGGGATGTGACAACATCTGAAATAACACAACTCAGTTTAGAGTTACAGTGTGTCTCTTCAAATTGTTTAAGTAAAAGCATTTATGTTTAAAGGCCAAAAAGGACAGTATGTGAGCCATTCACCATGTTAAAATGATTTTTTTTTTTTTTGGACTGGGAATGTTTATGCATAAACCCAAATAATAATGAAAAACAATATGGATCATTAATTCAATAGAGAGGAGTATAGAAGTATCCTCAACAGGATACTTCTATACTCTGTATAGATACTTCTATAAGAAATGTATATGTTGAAAGTGTTGGATGGTTGAGCTCCAGAAAATGAAGTGGCTTTAACAGTTACAGATTTGAAAACAAAAAGGTGGGAATAAACAACCTCTAACACAAAAACCATTTCAGCTAAATTAAAAAAAATATATATATCATTCATAGTGGTGGTTCGAGTGAGATGTCTTAAGTGGGTAAAATAGCTTTAAAGGGTTTTTAAGGAAACAATATATCAGAGATTTTAAGTAGTCTAAAAAGCAGTCAAATGTTTATTTACAATATTTATTAATATAATATTTACAAAGAGGGTTAAAGGAGTACACCTTTACACTCCTTTCTGGAAGAGTCGTGGCTGGTTAGGCACACAAACAGCTATGTCACTGAAGGACACTGAATATTTGCAAAGCTTTTTTCCACTTGTTTCTTTCTCAGTGTGAACCCTCTGTCCATGGAGAAGAATGGAGCTGCCGTTTTCAAGACGTGATTTCACAAGCCAAGGCAGTAAAGGAAAAGAGTTTAAAAGATCAAGTGCCATTCTTGATGTTTTCTGGTTTCTGAAATAACAATACAGTCACATTTATATCACAAGATATTTCAGATATTTCTGTGATATTAAAGGCTATATCACAGATAGGCCTGGCAGGGACGTGGGTGGCAGGCCTCCCAGTTTTGGGAAAACTTCAAATTGTCAATATTCTTTGAGAGAGATATTTTTATGCCTCCTTCCCCATTCGACATTAATATGCAATATTCTACATGAAATGGAAATAAAAAATGAATTTACATGCATCTTTGATAGATTTAATTGTCTGAGAAATGGAACTCTTGCTGCTATCAGAATAATTTATTAATAAATTCCACATGGCATTGTGATACTGTGTTTTATTATTTTTCATCTTTAAAGAAAAAAAATACCCAAAACACAATTCAGAAATGTGTAGGTCTTTTTGCATTGTGCGAATTGTTGCATGTTTAAATGATCATAAAGGAAAGGTAGGCTAGACTAGTAACTATTATAATTTAAATAAATATACGAATGGCTAAGTCAAGTGTTTTTGTCATTCGATGAGATCTTCATTATGATTCCGTATATCAACCACATGTATAAAATCAAATACTAATAAAATACTAGGCTACTTCCGCTCTGCACAGAAGACCAGGGGTAAGTTCAAGCTCAAACCGGTGCGCACTGTTTTGCTACGGTTTCCGGTTTGAACGACATGTTTCCTGGAAACGGTGTGCAACGGGGTTTGAGATGCGTTTTCTCTTGTTTGGTGGGTGTGTCAAAAATGTCAGCCCAATTCAAAACGACTATTAACCACGCGGTATTAAAGAGACAGCTCGCACAATGTAATTAACATCCAAATAAATTCAAAAGAGCAAGTATATTGTTTGCACATGCTTATTTACATTAAAGGCAAAATAACTAAAATAATAAGA
>NW_015666482.1:359199-368135 GCF_001515625.1 Sinocyclocheilus rhinocerous
ACAAGGCATCATCACCATATGGCAAGGGGCGTAAGATTTCCGTCACACGCTTGAGGTATTCGGCCAATCACAACGGATTGGATAGCTGGCCGATCACAGCACACCTCGCTTTTTCAGACCGATGAGCTTTGTAAAAATCGACGCGTTTCAGAAAGGCGGGGCATAGAGGAGAAACAGTAATGTACAGTATGTGGAAAATAATGTGTTTTTGAACCTTAAACTGCATAAACACATTTCATTACACCAAATACACAAAATAATGTTCTTTTTAGCAACATCATATGACCCCTTTAAACACGTATTTATACCGATTTAATCAGGCTCCGAAAATTCTTCAAAAATAACACAAAGAATGGCCTTCTCAGCTGCCATAGTTGCAACTCTTGCGTCATCAGAACAGGGTGTTCAACGCACCACCGTTTCCGTTTAAAAAACGTTTTACACCGTTTTGTCTGGGCTGAACGCAGCCCAGAAGACTGACAGGAACGGCGCGAATGTCTAAGGTGACGGTTAAATCAAGACAAATTATATCAACGTTTTATGAAATTAGTATATTAGTGATAAAAAATGTATGTGAAGGTTAACTTAAAAGAAAACTACAAAGAGAGATAGCAAACCCAACGTTTCCGCTCTTCAGATCTCGTTACTGCAGGACACGTTAAGTGGCATAAATTAAGAAACTATAATTAGGCTAAATGAAATCAGAACATATTAGTATAATTTTATATAGCTTGTTTTTTTTTTTTACACAGGCTACGTCTTTTCAATAGTATGTTTTGTAGCTGATGTTTTAAAAGTATGTGGTAATATTCTACATTTTAGAAGATCATTTTACATCATTTTTAAGCATTAGGCTACATACTTCAATGTATTCAATGGGCACTTTCATAGGAGGAGCGTGTGTAAGGCTGGGCAAGGCTTAGCCTTCCCCTGGCCATGGGTCTGGAATTAATGGGGGCTTGGGGCAAAATGCCACCAAATTGGACAAATATGCCCCTGTACAATTAAACTAAATCTATTAAGGATGTCACCAATAAAGTGAAAATGAAATGAAAAATTGCAGCATTAAATTTAGATCTGCTAATGATTCATCAAATTATGCGTTTTTACAGCGATCCACATTATATCCAATTACACACGATTCTGTTGAGCTTATGAATGCAATGGCCAATCAGAGGCGTTCAGATGAGTCATCGCTGAAGCGTCAGTTGTGTTAGGCGCGTGTACGCTGACTGAATTCTAAACTCTCGCGAATTCTCTCATCAAAAAGAACAAAGTGGAAATGTACATAAGATGTAAGTAAGAGATTAATTTGTCATTGTAGGCACCTTTATTGATTATAATGGGAGTTTTTGAGCGTGCTTAAACTCGCGGTAGACTGAAGTCAGTCAACATGTTCTTTGATAATGTAATGTTCTTTGCTTGCTTTTTGTATGTAATTTATGTGCTATTTGAATAACCGTGGAAATGAAAGCGTTATAATTACTTACAATGTTTTTATTAAATTATGATCACATTATATAGCTACAAATTCAGTGGTATTAAAAATATTTGACACCCATAGGCCTATCTTGTATATGAAAACCTTTTTCCGCGATTGAATAAAAAAAAATTTAAAAAAAAGAATTGTACAGAATTAGTCAGAATTAGCTACGAGATATAAACTCACAATTGTGAGAGAGTACGAATTGTGAGATAAAAAGTCGCAATTACCTTGTTTTATGTGACCCTGGACCACAAAACCAGTCATAAGGGTCAATTTTTTGAAATTGAGATTCATACGTGATCTGAAAGCTGAACAAATAAGCTTTCCATTGATGTATGGTTTGTTAGGATAGGACAATATTTGGCCGAGATACAACTATTTGAAAATCTGGAATCAGAGGGTGCAAGAAAATCTAAATATTGAGAAAATTGTGATATATACATATAAAAAAAAAAATACATACAAAAATGTATTTGTATTTTTGTATTACTAAAGGAAAACAGGTGACTCTTTGACTTTGAATGGTTTAAAGCGCCTATGGGCACTTTAACTTTATTTTTCAAAACAAACAAAAAAGGCCCACCAGCTGTCTCAAAAAAAATGTATGTATTGTATTTTTTTTCACACATACTGGTAAAAAATTGACTGGTTTTGTGCTCCAGGGTCACATATGTGCTTGCCTAAAAGAGGGGGTTATGATGTGTGTGTTAATAGGATTACATTAATATTAGGCACACATTTAGCCTTACCCTGGAGTTGGGTTCACCCTCCGCCTATGGGCACTTTAACTTTATTTTTCAAAACAAACAAAAAAGGCCCACCAGCTGTCTCAATTTTTTCCCAGTCCATTTGCATCCTCGGTATATTTACATGGCAAACAGCACATATGAAACACACAAAGCTTTGGAAAAATACTTAAGCTCTCAGCAAACACAAACACAAACATTCAATCATCTCTATTGTTGTTTTTTAGACATTTCCCAGACACACACCCACTGAGGGCTTAAAAACCATTCACCAGCTTAACATATAGTGATGGCCTTATTCTTTTGGGGGAGGTGTTTTCTGCCACCTGTTTTCCCCTTTGCTATCTATTCCAGTGCACTTGATTTCCCTTCACCCATCATAAGAGATTGGAAGCCTAATTAAAAGCTTAATTGCACTTACAGTGGAGTCCTGTGTGGCCATAAAGCGGTTAGGATTGTCAATTGATGATTAATCGTGTCCAAACATGCCACACAAAGTCTGGATCCTGTCAGAAGCATTATTTACGCCTGAGTGTTTTGGCTCACAAATAAACACCTGGGAAGGTGACTCTTTTTTCCTTATGATTAGTGTGGTTAACCAGGCAGAGCAAATGTGCATACAGTCAGTGATCATAACACTGCCCTGTCTGTAAAGTTTAGTTAAGACAGTCTCTTAGGAAACCTGTTGGGCACTTATTTCTGCTCCGATTATTATTGTGATGATGATCATGGTGATTGTCCCCTCTGAGCTAGTGACCCAGAACACAGTGATAGAGTTAAAGTGACGAAAACACATGAATTTGAAAGTTGGAACTACTTTTGAGTAGATTGACGGATGAGCTTCATGCCAACACACAAGACTTTTTATTTCACATGTTTACATTTCTAAACAAAAAATGGAATAAATAAATAAATACATTTAAAATAACATTGTCACACTTTAATTTACACAAGTCAACAAAAACAACACTACATAAAAAAGGACATTGTACATTCGCATTTAAAAGAAATCAATTATCAGTCTTATAGCTTTTATACAGATGTCACAAACACGTCATCTTGGCACTTTATATAATTCATCAAAAAGTTAGTTTCTAAGAATGTAAAATTACAACACATAAGCAATAATACATTTGCCCAATTAAAATGCTATATTGTTTCAAGATACAAACATGTCAAGTGGAGAAAAAGGACAGGGACATGAAACTGCTCATAGAGATTTAACTTGTGCATTGTAAATTCACAAATGTTTAGTGACTATTCAAATATATTTTTAAAGTCTCTTTAAAAAGTCTTGTGTTTGTCACATCACTTCTATATGTATAGTCGTCTCCATATTCTGTGGGTTCACTCTGAAAAAACATTTGCAATAATATGTCAAAAATATGAGTGCAAAAGAGAAAATATAAAATGTTAAATCAGGAAGAGCAAAATTATGGGAGGAAATATGGCTATGAGTGAGATTAGTCAGGAAAATCAGGAAAGAAGTGGGTTTCTCAGTGGCTCAGTGAGTAGCGATTTTGCCTCACAGAAACGGTTTCGAACAGATTAATCGATGCGCAGGACTCGATGGTAGGCTACCAGGAGCACCCCATTATATCATCAGTCAGGGACATCATTATCAATTGTTAAGTTACCTTAATAAATTTAGCAGACATATATATTCACATGGATTTATGAGGAGCTAGAGCAGACAGCAACACAAAAATATGAGTCACAGCCTAATAATGCAATATTGTGTTTGGTATTAGGATTTTTCAGTAAAGATATTGTACTAATTTTGACATTTAGGCACTTTAGAAAATGTGTTTAAATATATTTGTATGAAATAGGTTTGCTAAATCTATGGTATTTAAGTCATCTTAAGATAAATAACATTCTGTGCTAACATTCTGACCTTTTTATGTGATGGCCATACAAATAATAAGGTTGTCTGTGGTTTTCTAATTTGTTGTTGGGTGTATAGGATGGCCTGGATGAGTGTGAGATTTCCTGGCCTAAAATTGCGTCCCAGTCCGGCCATGTTTGTGTGACTTACCCCACAATCCAAAGACATGCAGCATAGGTGAATTGGAGTTTTGAATGTGTGTCTGTGTGTGTGATCTGTGGCCCTAGATACTGAAAGTGGTTTAGAAAATTTTACAAAGACCTGAGATGACCGAACACCTGAGAAGAGATGATGCCAACCCTCAGACAACATACGAAACTACCAAATTTTGCTATAAGTTTGATCGCAACATATAATCATTGCTGTTAATAGTGTTCACCATCTGTTTGATTACATGACATTAACTAACTGCTTGACTTTTACCGTACATTCCTGCCATATGGACATCAACTTGAGATAGTCACCACTGATAAGCTATGAGATGACCGAACACCTGAGAAGAGATGATGCCAACCCTCAGACAACATACGAAACTACCAAATTTTGCTATAAGTTTGATCGCAACATATAATCATTGCTGTTAATAGTGTTCACCATCTGTTTGATTACATGACATTTACTAACTGCTTGACTTTTACCGTACATTCCTGCCATATGGACATCAACTTGAGATAGTCCACTGATAAGCTATTACTAAATATAATGTAGAAACTTGAATTTTCTGTAAAGCTGCTTCGCAACTATTTGCATCATGAAAAGTGCTATGGATGGATGGAAAAAAGACTAGGACTTTACTGGCCAAATCTAACTGACGTCATGTTGGTAGGTCTGGGTTTCATGGACTAACAAAAGTGAAGGTTTTAGTCTGCAGACCAGCACAAATTTCATGACTTTTCCAGTCATTCATCATTACTGGATAAGGATTTCATGTATTAATATATATAGACATAGCTGTTTAGAAATACTTTACAAAGATTACATTTTTACTGTCAGGCTTAAATTCCTGTTATTTTCAGATTTTCTATGAGAAAGTGTGCACGTGTGAGTGTGTGATAGATTTACCCTTTACTCTTGCAGCATGGTATTCTCCAGACTTTAATCATAACGGTGCTCCTGAGTGCAGTACAGCCTCTGATGTACAGTAAAGGTGTGGTGACTGCATTGAGACGCGCCAAAATGCGCAGGGGGTCTGTGCCCTCATTTCTGAACATATAGCATGAAGACCCCGCGAAATTACACACAATAACATGAAGAAAAAGGGGCAACCACGCGATCAGAAAACACACGGCTACTATTATGATTAGATAAATGGACGCGCGCTTGTTGTCGCGTTCCGCGCTCGGAGGTTCGCGTCCTAGCTGAAATTTAGCGATGAAGAACAGCCTGAGGTTCAACCCAATCATGATAACGACGGTGAAAATGTTCCCCACAAAAGCAGCAAGGAACGTGACTCTTTTAGCAACCCCTAAAGACACCAAATTATTAACAGCCGCTATCAGAAAAGCATAAACCCAGTAGGCCAGAATCACCAGCAGGGTTCTGTTTCGCGTCATGCGCTGCGAGTATTTGAAAGGCGCTGAGACCGCGTGGTAGCGGTCCGCTTGCGCGGCCAGAATCGCCATATAGGACAGACCCAGAAAAGTGAGGGCGATGTAGAAAGTGCGAGTCGGGGAGTCATAATAATCGCGTACATCCATAACTCCAGCATAATAATACGAGACGCCCGTGCAGATGTCACTGAGACACGTGCTGAGCATGTACATGAAGCGGTTCTCGCTGCGCAGGGATCTGTTCATCACGATGGCGATAAACACGGACGCGTTAATAAAAATAATGGCGGTGGCGAGAATTACATTGAAGAGAAACAAAAGCACGTTCTCGAAACTAGTAAGAGGCAGCACTGTGCCGAGAGCCGCACTACTCTCAGAAATATTCATGAGTGATGAGAGTATCAGTGCATGCACATGGAAGAGAGCGCAACCACTGATGATGATAATATGAATAAACGCTGAGGATGAGAGCGCGCGAGTGAACGCAGACACGCGTGCGGGGCGTTTTTAAAATGAGGAGGAGGACTGTCTGAGATTCACGTGGCAGGTTCCTGGAAACTGTTTCAGCCTTTTTTTCTAATTAAATGTGCGCGTATCGAGTTTATCAAACAATAGAAGTCATTGATGTGATGCGTAGAAACTATAAAATGCGCAATTCAAACAAAAATGACTCCAGTAAAGCTCTTTTACATTTTTTAATTTTTTAATTTAAAGGGGTCATATGATGCGATTTCAAGTTTTCCTTTCTCTTTGGAGTGTTACAAGCTGATTGTGCATGCAAAAATGTCAACAATTCTGTGTTTTTCTGTCAATATGGGGTGCTGTGTGTACATTAATGAGGAAAAAAAATTTACTTAAATGATTTTAGCAAATGGCTGCAATATAACAAAGAGTGAAAAATTTAAGGGGGTCTGAATACTTTCCGTACCCACTGTATATAGCTATAGCCTAGGTTAAAAACATGAATCAAATATGATTTAGGCCTACGTAGAAAAAACAACAGCTGAAAAATATGTTTGAAAACTTCAAGGTGCATTTAAGGTAGGCCTACTTTTGACTAACACAGTGTCTACACTGGACGCGACAAAGTGACCGTTTAAATTGTAGTAGTTTTGTGTCTGTCAGTGCGTCATAAAAAGGCTAGAACGAGGCATTGGTTTACTTTCGAGGATTTGTTGTGTCGCATCGCGCCACATTCATTGCAGACAGAATCACTGATTATAATGGGTTCTATTGTCTTGTCACGTCGCGCCTCTCGCGTCCAGTGTAGACACGGTGTGACACACAAAGCAGCACATTAGACATTCGTGTAAGGTTGAAGGAATACAGACATACAGTAAATAACAAGTGCAACTTATAAACATCGCACTAATTTAAAGACTTCATGCATATACAGTTTTATTTGTCAGTTATTTATGATGTCAGAAAGCAGTTTATAATCAGGTAAATGCAGAGTGGTGGTCAACAGGTTTGTGCTTTACAGAAATTGGGAAAGGTTTTAAACTATTTGTGCTACACATTAAATAAAAAAGCGATCAATTTAAATTAACACTTTAAATGATTATCAAACTTTAATTTACACAGGCCAATAAAAACAACAGTGGATGAAAGGGAAGTTGTCTTTGAATAGCCTACATACAGTATATAGATTTTAAAAAATCACTCATCAGTCTTAGCTTGTACTAACAGATGTCAGAAACACAATGTCATCTTGGCACTTTATATAATTCATCTGCTTTCAAGAAGTTACTTCCTAAGAAGGTAAAATTAAGATGCATACGCAATAATACATTTGCTTTATTAAATGCTATTTCAAGATACAACAGATATATCAAGTGGGGAAAAGGACAAAGACATTAAACTGTTCATAGAGTTACATTTAACTTGTGTGTTTTAGATTCACAGATGTTTACTGAATATTTAAATATACACTGGCCAAAAAAAAAAAAAAAAAAGTTGTTGCATGCTGTAATATTTTGATGCAGTGCCTTTAGCCTTGAGTACCATGTGCATTTATTGTGGCACTGTTTCAAAAAATCTTATGCAACATCACAAAATTTATTTCCATTAAAAGTTACATAAATTTTTGGCAAAGATCTTGTATTGACAATGGGAGTCAAACCACTCTGTAAAGTCGACTCCAGCACATCCGAAGACTTTCAGTGGAGTCTTTCAGTGGAGCTCAGGACTCTGTGGTGGCCAGTTCATGTGTGAAAATGATTCCTCATGTTCCCTGAACCATATTTTACAGTTTGAGCCGATTGAATCCTGGCATCATCATCCTAAAATATGGCCATTAAATACATCTTCCAAAATGGTAGTTTAAGAAATAAAAAGGTGCACATTGCATCAGTTAGGGTTAAAATAATTGTTGTCAACCACATGCTATGATCTGTTCATCACGATGGAGACAAACACGGAGACGTTGATAAAAATTATGGCGGTGGCGAGAATTATATTCAAGTGAAACACAAGCACGTTCTCGAAACTAGTAAGAGGCAGCACGGTGCCGAGCACACTGCTCTCAGAAATATTCATGAGTAGTGAGAGTATCAGTAAATGCACATGGAAGAGAGCACAACCATCGCTGATAATATTAATGATCGCTGATGATGAGAGCGCGCGAATGAACGTAGACACGCGTGCCGGGCGATTTTAAAGGGGTCATATGATGCGATTTCAATTTTTCCTTTCTCGTTGGAGTGTTACAAGCTCTTGGTGCATAAAGAAGATCTGTAAAGTTGCAAAGACTAAAGTCTCAAATCCAAAGAGATATTCGTTATAAAAGTTAAGTCAACCACACCTGCCTAAAACGGCTCGTTCCCCACATGTCTACATCACGATGTGGGAAGACGTGCATAACGCCGCCCAAATGTTTACGCAAAGAAAGAAGGCAGCTGTAGTATGCTGCCGCTGTGTGTTTCGTTGTGAAAGCGAAACTACTTTATTTGGCCTTCCAAAAGAGGATGATATCCGCTGAGTCCAGCCCGGGGTCGTCACATGTGGTTGCCGCAAGCCGGCCTGTCGGCCGCTCCTTCGTCGAATCCGTAAGATACAATGACAAACTAGCTTACAAAACGTTTATTAACAAAAACGAATAAGACGAGGCATGGCATATACCACATGCTGTATTATATACCGACTAATAAATTACAGAAAGTTTAGCAAACACTGAGGAATAAAAAAAAATAATAATTTAAATAAAAGAGAGCCTCCATTGCGTAACGTGAGGTAAACAGCAAAGATACAAGCTTTTCAAAATGAAA
>NW_015666482.1:368320-380479 GCF_001515625.1 Sinocyclocheilus rhinocerous
ATGAAAACCATCCATCGTTTCCTCAAGATTCGCGTCATTTTTGCTGCGCGCACCTTCGCGCTCGTGCTGACGCGTCAAGTATAAACCACACTCTTCACTCGAAGCGCTGCGCAGTTCAAACGAATAGCGCAGTTTCTTTATGCTTTCAGCTTCGTTTGCTGTTTGATGTTTGCTGTTTGATGCAACAGAAATGGCAGCACTTTTGAGTTGAACAACGCGGTGGTCGTGCCAGTGCGACCGCTCACAAAATCTAGTAGCACAGGCAGAAAAAATGGTCGCAGTCTGGAGCCCTGGGTAAGGGGCGTAACATTTCCGTCACACGCTTGAGGTATTCGGCCAATCACAACGTACTGGATAGCTGGCCAATCAGAGCACACCTCGCTTTTCAGACCGATGAGCTTTGTAAAAATCGACGCGTTTCAGAAAGGCGGGGGATAGAGGAGAAACAATAATGTACAGCATGTGGAAAATAATGTGTTTTTTGAATTTTAAACCGCATAAACACATTTCATTACACCAAATACACCAAATAATGTTCTTTTTAGCAACATGATATGACCCCTTTAAAATAAGGAGGACTGTCTGAGATTTACGTGGCAGGTTCCTGGAAACTAGTTTCAGCCTTTTTTTCCCCTCAACTCAATGTTTGCATAATATCATGCATAACCAAAAGTTTATCAAATAGTATAAAGGTCAATTGTGTGATGAGCAGAAAATAAGCTATATAAAATTACATTTTATATATGTTAAAATCAGTGGTGGGCCGTCAGGGCCAGCAAAGCCTTCTCTGCTGGCCTAAACACTATCAGAATCACTGATTTAGTTTAATATATTTTTCCATGAATGTGTATTAAATTATTTCCAATAGTCTATTCTCTTCATTTCATAGCTTTTCTCTTGGTTGCACTGCTTCCAGCAGTGTATGTTTATATTAGAGCTTTTATCCAATCATATTTCAGCAATCGTGTTGCCAGGGTCAAAGAAATCTGCCTTAAAAGAGAAAGGAAAAATTGAAATTGCATCATATGACCCCTTTAATAATTCATCCAAAATGTCACAAGATCCTTTCTAATCTTTTTCCTTCTAATTATGCTGTAGGTAACCTCTTCCGTAATGTTTTATTGTTACTCATTTTTTTATAACATTTATACGTTATTTCGTGAAGGAAATTGTTACTTCATAAATTTGCGCCATTCCTGTAAAATGTCCCTGTGCATGTTTCTCAAGTCAAGCCGCGATTTTGCATATTTTAAAAAATATGTTTATAGCAATTTAATATAAGGTATGACAGATAGCCCATCTCATTAAATAAAATGTTCTGGAAACTACATCCTCTACAAAAAAAAAAACAGCACGGGATCTATTATTTAATCAATTAATTTTTCATCAATTCAGAACGACGAAATTAGCAGAATAATTGACCTCTGTGAATGTTTACAAATTTAAGGTCACCTTTCCTCCATACCTTTATAAAGATATGGTATATATCAATTAGATGTCATTACATTCCATTTCAACATTCCAGTTGAATATATTTACACTGTACTAGCAACTATGCAAAATATAACATTTACAACTTAAAGTCAAGTGTGTATATTTAACATAGGCTATTTTTTTTTTTCATTTCGGCAAATTGTTGAATGCATTCATCAACTGAATAAAAAAAAAAAAAAGAGTTACAAGTCAAGACCACAAACTGGAAGTTTTTTTTCCCAGACAAACAGAATCATAAGACCACATGTACATCCTAAACTTTATTGGACTGTTTTAATAAAACTTTTTTAAAAATATTCTCTAATTGTTTAAGTAACTTTATACATTTTATATGGTTTATAAACATTATTTTAAACATTATGCACTTTTTTCAAAGATAGTCGTGTTATTTTATTATGCTTTGAAGAAACGTGCATAATATTTTGCTCGATGCGCCTTCTTGTGGCCTCAGGAGGGAAGCCAAAAGCTTTTTTCCCCCTAACTGAAATTATGCATTTTAAATTCAAATATAATTACAAGTCAAGACCACAAACTGGAAGTTTTTTTTCCCAGACAAACAGAATCATAAGACCACATGTACATCCTAAACTTTATTGGACTGTTTTAATAAAACTTTTTAAAAAATATTCTCAGATATAAAGATGACTAAATACTGTAACTGAAGAGGTTAACAGCATCAGATCAGTGTTTATTCAACATAAAAAAAAAAAAGGAAACTGGAGGATTAAAAATAAAACAACACAAACTGAATATCACATCCAAGTACATGGAAAATGAAACAGGAAGGAACTCAAACTTGAGACAATTCTGATAACATAGCAGCAAGTTCAAGCCCATTTTCAAACTCAAAATGTCAAACTGGTTTGAAAGGAATCTGTGAGAAAGACTCTTTCATGAAATCGGGTTGAGAATGAAGCTTTACAACACTGAGATCCTAAAACAGCCAGCACGAACTCAAAACCTCCATGTAGAGTAAAACCGAACAAAGTTTTCAAACTGCAGGTTTTATGAAACCATTTGTATCTCTCATTACCTGCGGCCCACAAGTTAAATCTGCTCCAAGGCTGAGTTGATGGCCTGAGTTGCGTTTTGAACCGAAAATTGCGTTGAAGTTGGCTCTTGCTGCATTGTTACAGTACAGGGATGAAGATGTGGCCGACCAGCAATCGTCTCCAGTCAGCCGTCAGAGCGCATAGAATGCATGAAACACGTGTAGAGTGAAAATGTAGGTAAAACAGAGGAGATGCAGGGTTTCACTCTCCCTTTGTGACCAAATCTTCAATGTAGGCGTCCAGCTCATCGTCACTGCTGATCTCAATGTCCTGTGGAACAAAAAAAAAACATGTGAAATTTCCGAACAAGGACAAAAACATTATTTTTCCGTTGATAATTCTAAAGTCATTTAAACTCATAAAATCGCCTTGGCAATGGCCTACAAAGTCAAAACAAATAGCAAAAGTGATTTATACAGGAATGTTGTGTGTGTGAATTAGGGCTGTCAAAAAAAATAAAAGAAATAAAAACGAATTTCGAATATTCGTCGAATTTAAAATAAAAATCCACATTCGAATGCAAAAGCGTTGCATTTGAATTTTAGATGTGCGTCAGGCAAGGCTGCCAATCAGTGGCGCATGAAATGCGACGACGATGTAAGTGTCATTGCATTTGAATGTTTTTGTTAGCCTATCCAGTTGAAGCCACTAGATGCGGCGCTGCTGCGTTGTTCATTCAAAATATTGCGGAAAAAGAGAACAATCAAGAGTGAGTGTGTGTGTGTTTCAGACCTCCTGGACTTTCTGCAGAAGAGCGACGATGTTGGTTCTGAGTTTGCGGAGTTTCTCCTCAGATTCCCGAAGTTTGGTTTCTGCCCCGCTGCTCTTCTCCTCCACGGCTCGGGCCCGTGACTCCGCCCGAGTTTGGTAGGAATTACACAGACTCTGCAGTCCGGCCTCATACTGCTGGAAATACTCTTTCTGCAATTTACAATGAATAATTAATGCAGTTCAATTAATATGTGTAAGCACTCAAACAATTTAGAATTGATATATCTTTGAAGGCTTCTGTGTCGCAGCAACGATGGTCTGTACTCACGATGGGAAAGGCCACGAGGTCCTCCGCACTCATAGTGTTCACAGAATCTTTAGGGATTCGGAAATCCGGAGGGAAAAAGTACCGTAGCAACGTCCTGTGCCAAACAAACCATGAACGAAGGGTTGAAATGCACACAAAATGCACATACTATTAACATAAGAAACCACAAACACACCTCATCATGGTCACAAGGCCTTCTGTGGTCTCTCTGCTCGGCCCGCTCTGAGTCGTGTCAGGCTCAGCAGCGGTGGGCGGAGTTACAGACCGTGCCGGACCCTGATTGGTGTCTGGACTTCGGGACTCTGGAGAGGCGGGACGCATAAGACGGACGTCATCGCTGCCCTTAAACACCCTGAAAACAATCAAACACAAATTAAACATTTGCTGTATACAAAACATTTTGAGGTTGCAATGAAACAGAACAGATCTGTTTATTTGTATGTTTGTGCATGTACCAGCGGTCTCTTGGAGTGTTCATGGGAACATAGTCGAACTTGACCTTCCAGCGTACGTTCTCCTTTCCCGTCTCTACTGCGGTAACACGACCCGTGAACCAATCACCGTTCACCTTCGCCTCCACCTGAATTCCTTTATCTACGACACCGTTTATTAGATCTATAAATCATACCACACAGTTGGATACATCCTTTTATAAAGCGCAACAATATGCATGTTTTACCTTTCTGTGCATTTTTTATCGCATCTTTCTTCAGATCTTCATTAGTGCTATTTGTGATAACCTGACAGAGAAATTAAAATAAATTAAAACTGCATTAAAGGGATAGTTCACCAAAAAAATAAAATTTGCTGAATATGTACGTAAACTCAAGCCATCCAAGATTAGGGCTGGACGATATGGCCAAAATTTATATCACAATATATTTCTTAATTTCGGTCGATACGATATAATTCCGATATCGATATGAACAATATTAAAAAAAGCCTCAGAAAAACTGCCAAGAATGCTCACAACAGATGTCTGTACCTACAAACTTCTGAAAAATGAATTTGCCAAGTCTATGAAACCTCCTCCTATAAAACTATATAATATTTTAGAAATAAAAACGGAAGAAATCAATTAATGTTCACCTTTTATTTGTATTTAGCATTCATACAAACAACAAATGTGAAATCACCATCAAATAAACAGGAGACTCTCGGACTCACTTGCCCGAAAAAGTGCGGGGGACGAATTAACGTGATATTAAAAGTGGGGGGAACACGTCCCCCGCGTCCCCCGCGTAATCTACGCCCCTGCCCTGTTGTCGTCTCACATTAAATGCACAAACATATTTAATAAGAACCATTTTAGACTTGTTTTTGCTTCTAACCGGTGTGCTTTGATCTGTGCAAATGTTTCTCCTGATTCAGACGAAGTGACTTTTTCACTTGAGAAAGCAATATTATAGATTATGGACTCGTATTTTAGTTAAAAACTTTTAATTATAGATTTGTTTCTAACAAACACAAAGCGTTTTGTTTCACAAGATGTTAACTCATGGACTGGTGTGGATTACTTGTGGATTATTGTGATGTTTTTCTCAGCTGTTTGGACTCTCATTCTGACGGCACCCATTCACTGCAGAGCATCCACTGCTGAGCAAGTGATGTAAATGCTACATTTCTCCAAATCAGTTCTGATGGATGGCCTGGGGGCAAGTACATATTCAGCACTTTTTCATTTTTGGGTGAACTATTCCTTTAAGTGTGTATTAACCACAGTTTCACTCTGGTAACGTTGTGTGTGTGTGTGTTACCTCAGCGTTGGTCTGTTTAACAGCTGCTGTGGCTGCTGCCGTTTTTTTTTCCACGACAGCTTTCCCTCGAGCCTGAACAGCCATCTTTGATTTTTTGGGTTGAGGTTCATCCTCTTCTGATGCACTGTCTTCTTCGTCATCCTCCTCCTCCTCTTCTTCTTCCTCTTCTTCACTTTCTTCTTCCTCTGCATCCTCCTCTTCCTGGACTCTACCTTTCTTTAGGTTTTCTTTCTTGCTGGTTGGAGTTTGTTTGCCAGCAGTCTTGGCGGATGATGGCTAACAAAAAAAAAACATGTATCAGTTTTTTGTGCACTGAAACACGAATGTTTAAAGCAGGGGTGCCCAATCCTGTTCCTGGAGATCTACCTTCCTGCAAAGTTTAGCTCCAACCCTGACCAGACACAACTGAACCAACTAATTAGGATCTGAAGGAGCACTTGATAATTACAGACAGGTGTGTTTGATCAGGGCTGGAACTGAACTCTGCAGGTAGGTAGATCTCCAGGACCAGGATTGGGCACCCCTGGTTTAAAGTTTGAGTATATAAGACTACTTACTGTAGTGGCGCGGCTCTGCGTGACGCTTCTGCGAGCCGGTGACTTTGTGGGCGGCGGTGGCGGTGGGGGCGGGGCTACAGGTTTGGCGGCAGGTTTTGTTGCCTTCGTTGCAGGAGCTGGTGATGACTTTGCTTTGGACGGAGTGGGAGGAGCTGGTGGGGTCCGGGTAGGTCGTGAAGGAGGCGTTGCTTTAGGGGGAGGAGTTTTTGCTATCTGTGGTTGACTGACAACTTTTCTGACCACTGCGGGGAGAGGTGGGGATCGTGGGCGGGGTGCTGCTCGCTGAGATGAGCGGGTCGGCTATTAGGAAGGATAAATGGGTTAAAAAATATATATTAATTTATTTTAATATAATAAATAAAATAAAACAATGCATAGCATGAAACCTGTCAAAAAGATGTCTAAGTCACATTTACATTCTTAAAAATTATAAATAAATAAATAATAGAAATAGAAAATAATAATAACCAAAATCTGAGAAAATTGATTTTGCATTAAAAAATTAAACCTTATTTTTAGGACGATTATTTTCATGAAAGTAAAGCATATTTCCCCTCTAGTTATCATACTGTAATGTGAACAAAAGATATATAAATTAGGTAAATTAAGTATTTATACATCATGGTAAAAAAAAAAAAAAACCAGTATTATAAAAAGTACAAAGGTAAAAGTCCAGATGCATTATGGCATTGAGAATTTGGCCAGAAAATGTGCTTATAGAGATAGTTTTAAAGATTAAACAAAGTCTTAAATGTATGGAATGACATGAGGGTGAGTAAATTACAGAATTATTGTTCAACTATCCCTTTAATTGTGACTAAAATAATTCAGATTTTTAAAAAAATATTTTGTCTCTCTTGATTGTGTGGTAAAATGTAACCTAAATATATTTTTGTGAGATTTATCCACAAACATCTGGACACAGATACTGTACCTGAGGCGTGCGCTGTTCTGCAGGTTTTGTACTGACATCTAGAGGGAGCTGTTTTATATCTGCTGCTGATTTTACTGTTGTGGTTTTCTGTATGAGGAGAAATAAAGCATTAATTTACACAAAATGAACACAAAAAGGCTCAGACGTGAGCTGAGATCATGGACAGACCTGCATGGCCTCCAGTTTTTCTTGCTGCTGACGGATTTTCTCTGATATATCTTTCTGTTTGTCCTCTGATGACTTGATATCCTTTCTCAAAACGCCAATGGGCAAATTCTGCTTCTGCTCGGAAGCATCACACCTAACAGAACAGAACAACAACCAAAAGAAGAATGAGGAAGAAACCAAAAAAACTCTTGAACTGTTAGACTGCTTCTGGTATCTAATTTCCCAACCTGTCTTGGGTTCCGTCCGGGTTCATGAGACACACCCAGCTGTCTGGGTACCGTTTGTCCACAGCATCCATCTGAAACGGCAGCGTCCGCCACTTCAAACACTTATCTACAGGAAGAAAGATTGAAAACATTAAGAAATTACAGTATATTTATCTTCTGAATAAATGTGAGTGGTGTTTGCCTGCTGCAACGATGCAAGGGTGGGCTGCCTGGTCTGTGAGTGCTGCTATGCAGTTACTAGGATGTTCTGGTTGTTTCTTAGGGCGTTTCTATGCGGTTGCTAGGGTGTTCTGGTTGTTAGGGTGTTTCTATGCAGTTGCTAGGGTGTTCTGGTTGTTTCTTAGGGCGTTTCTATGCGGTTGCTAGGGTGTTCTGGTTGTTAGGGTGTTTCTATGCAGTTGCTAGGGTGTTCTGGTTGTTTCTTAGGGCGTTTCTATGCGGTTGCTAGGGTGTTCTGGTTGTTAGGGTGTTTCTATGCAGTTGCTAGGGTGTTCTGGTTGTTTCTTAGGGTGTTTTTATATGGTTGCTGAGGTGTTCTGGTTGTTTGTTGGGGCGTTTCTATGTGGTTGCTGGGGTGTTCTGGTTGTTAAGGTGTTTCTATGCAGTTACTAGGGTGTTCTGGTTGTTTCTTAGGGCATTTCTATGCGGTTACTGGGGTGTTCTAGTTGTTTGTTAGGGTGTTTCTATGCAGTTGCTAGGGTGTTCTGGTTGTTTCTTAGGGCGTTTCTATGCGGTTACTGGGGTGTTCTAGTTGTTTGTTAGGGCGTTTCTATGCAGTTGCTAGGGTGTTCTGATTGTTTCTTAGGGCGTTTCTATGTGGTTACTGGGGTGTTCTAGTTGTTTGTTAGGGTGTTTTAGTTGTTTCTTAGGAGGTTTCTATGCGGTTACTGGGGTGTTCTAGTTGTTTGTTAGGGTGTTTTGGTTGTTTCTTAGGGCGTTTCTATGCGGTTACTGGGGTGTTCTAGTTGTTTGTTAGGGTATTTCTATGCAGTTGCTGGGGTGTTCTGGTTGTTTCTTAGGGCATTTCTTTGCAGTTGCTGGGGTGTTCTGGTTGTTTGTTAGGGCATTGGGTGTTCTGGTTGTTTCTTAGGGCACTGAGTGTTCTGGTTGTTTCTTAGGGGGTTTCTACGCAGTTGCTGGGGTGTTCTGGTTGTTTCTTAGGGCATTGGGGGTTCTGGTTGTTTCTTAGGGGGTTTCTATGCAGTTGCTGGGGTGTTCTGGTTGTTTCTTAGGGCATTGGGGGTTCTGGTTGTTTCTTAGGGGGTTTCTACGCGGTTGCTGGGGTGTTCTGGTTGTTTCTTAGGGCATTGGGGGTTCTGGTTGTTTCTTAGGGGGTTTCTACGCGGTTGCTGGGGTGTTCTGGTTGTTTCTTAGGGCATTGGGGGTTCTGGTTGTTTCTTAGGGGGTTTCTACGCGGTTGCTGGGGTGTTCTGGTTGTTTCTTAGGGCATTGGGGGTTCTGGTTGTTTCTTAGGGGGTTTCTACGCGGTTGCTGGGGTGTTCTGGTTGTTTCTTAGGGCATTGGGGGTTCTGGTTGTTTCTTAGGGGGTTTCTACGCGGTTGCTGGGGTGTTCTGGTTGTTTCTTAGGGCATTGGGGGTTCTGGTTGTTTCTTAGGGGGTTTCTACGCGGTTGCTGGGGTGTTCTGGTTGTTTCTTAGGGCATTGGGGGTTCTGGCTATTTCTTAGGGTGTTTATATGCAGTTGCTAGGGTGTTCTAGTTGTTTCTTAGGGCACTGGGTGCTCTGGTTGTTTCTTAGGGCATTGAGTGTTCTGGTTATCTTTTAGGGTGTTGCTATGCTGTTGCTAAGGTGTTCTGTTTTTTTTTCATAGGGCATTACTATGTGTTTGCTAGTGTGTTTTTAGGCGGTTTCTTGCTGGCCCAAGTCAAAAGATCCCATCTACATGACTTTAGTCACTAATTCAATGTAAGTCTACAGAATTTTCCAATCTTTAGCATCTGCCAGGTAGGAATCGGATCACTTTGCATATAATAATTAGCAAAAATACACCAGCCCATAACAACTGCCAATATTTGAAGCAACATTCATGTCTGTAGCACAAAAGTTCATTACTTTAGATTAGGAGTTAGGATCAAATCAGTAATCTTGATTATGACCAAAATATACTTTTGCCATATTTATGCAAATAAATATTTGGCATGTTAAAGGAACTTTTTGAAGGGCTGACTGGAAGTTTATGTTCATACCACACTGGATGGTGACCGGGATCTCCATGGCTCTCCGTCTGCGAAACCGGAGTTCATTTGAGGGGACGGAGTTCCAGTTAGCCGACAAATAACCAAATTCATCCCAGAATTTCACTATGCCCTTCTGAGCTGTTGAGGGAAACATTTCATTCCATGTTAAATTTATTTCAAAAAATATTTTTAGTTATTAAACTAACAAATTATAACTAACAAATTAATCATTCATAATTTAACGGATATTTCATAAACGTCTGCACATATTACACAAAAAGAAAGACACACAGACTGACCTATACCGATGTCCTTCCAGTACTGGGCGAGATATTCTCCCATGGCTCTCAGTAAGTGTCTGTATTCTTTAGCGTCTGCAAAGTCCTGCTTGTTGTGTGTTGGTTCGAGCACTAGATAGGGAACATCCACTACTCCTACAACACCCCCACAGGCCCTGATACACCCACAGACAGTAGTTATCCATACTGTTAATGCTATTGTTACACATCAGCTTACATAATGAAGTGTGTACATTTTTTTCACTCACATTCCTCCCTCCAGCTGTGGTCCTGTCTTCTCGTACATCTTAATGAGACGGCTGCAGTTATAGACGAACATTCCGTCCTGGTCTCGTCTCTCGATGTTCACACCGAATATAAAGTTCAGCTCCTTGGGCTCTTTCAAAGCTCTGAAATGGGAAGAAAAACAGACAAAATATCTCAAGGTACTCTTTAAGAGGTCATAGTGTGTTTGTAGGTGCGCATTACATGTTTTAGGCGTGTATTACTTTTGTTTGGATGCATGGATGGCTTGTTTTCTAGTAGCTTCGGCACGTAACGCCACAGCCGAATCTTGTGCCTTTCTCAGAGCGGCCTGAAATCAGCGACAGAAAATAAAACACATATTAAAAACCTGCAGATCCAACAAACACGGCGTGTTTGCAGCAGCGTTGAGCAATATAGCCAATCACAGACATATCTGTTGATTTCATGAACGCAATCCACTAACCCCACCCAAAATGCCGGTGTTCTGTTAAGTTATGCTGAGTTCTCTCAGTTCTCTCAAATAAGAGATTAATTGTGCAGTGTAAAGCTTCTTTGATTATTTTTAATTAACTTTGTGAGATCACGATGATCTACAGTAAGATGAGTGACAGCTTTCCAGTGATTATAAGGGGTGCGCACATTGCGCACTATAATCCATTCAGAATTTACATACATTCACTCACGGATTCACTCACTGATAACCATTTATCCAATATTGCCACTTGCCATTGTTACGTACTACATCAGTTAACTAAGTGAAGGTGAAGCAGGTGCTTGCTCAGCGAAATACGTCTGTATGCACACTGCACGTGTCGACACGCGCCTGCATTTATAGCATTACTTTTTCTTTTACCATGCAGCAAACTTACAAATATTTGTGGAAAAAATTTTTTTTACCAAAAAACAAAAACCTTTTAAACCGTTTAACTGATAGTATTAAAATCATATTTTGCACATGTTTTGTGTAGTTAATGCTGCTCCATGTGAAAGCCCGCACGTGATGGAGATTTACCGCTGATTACAGAATGGCTTTACTGACAAGATGCGCGTTAAATATCGCATGCGATTTATCGTGCAGCCCTAAATAGAAGGATCGTTTCTGAAACGCGCTGTACGCCGTAGACCAATCACAACAGACTAGGCCATCTGACCAATCAGAGCAGAGCAGGCTCACGGAAAGGAGGGGTTTAGAGAGACTGAATCTTTGAACTGTTTCGAACAAATCGTTTGAGAGTCGCTGGAAAATGAGCAGATATTAAATGCATATTTTGACAAAACGAAAGCGTTTTTTGAGCTTGCATGCATATAATCCTATTGTAGGAGACTCCCAAAACAATATTAGGAACCGTAAAAATGGCATAATAGGGGCACTTTAATGGTTAAACGGTCAATATGAGCATTCCTACGCTCACCCCTAATGTATGGAATGAAAGATCTAGATTCTACTACATGTTAGTTTGCTTATTTTGCTAAAGTGCATGATCTATTTACAATCGTGGTCAGAATTGTTGGTGCCCATGGTAAATATGATCAAAGAAGGCTATGAGAATAAACCTGCATTATTTATCCTTTTGATCTTTTATTTTAAAAAAATCTAACCTGTCATTGAACTAAAACAATTGAAAATGGGGGAAAATCTCATTATGAAAAATGTTTTCCTCAAATACACCTTGGACACAATTATTGGTACCCCTAGAAATTATGAGTAAAATCTCTGAACTATATTCCCAATCATATTTACAATTTTAGGCATACCAGGGTGATTATGAACATGAAATTATTCAGCCATGGCTTCCTGTTTCACAGGAATATCAATACGAGGGAAAACAAAGGCCAAATTCCCTAAATCATCCACCACAATGAGAAAAACCAAAGAATATATTTCTGATGTGCAGCAAAAGATAATTGAGCTTCACAAATTAGAAAGTGGCTGTAAGAAAAGAGCTAGAGCAGTGAAAATTCCCATTTCCACCGTCTAGCTGATCCACTGAATCATAACCTGTAAGTATGATAAATAATAGATGTTTAAATTTTCTATATAGTGTTCAAAATACAGAACTATTGAAATAGAAGTAGGGCTGCACGATAAATCGCATGCGATATTTAACGCGCATCTTGTCAGTAAAGTCGGTTCTTTAATCAGCGGTAAATCTCCATCACCTGCGGGCTTTCACATTGAGCAGCATTAA
>NW_015666482.1:383172-387702 GCF_001515625.1 Sinocyclocheilus rhinocerous
CCATGGCTTCCTGTTTCACAGGAATATCAATACGAGGGAAAACAAAGGCCAAATTCCCTAAATCATCCACCACAATGAGAAAAACCAAAGAATATATTTCTGATGTGCAGCAAAAGATAATTGAGCTTCACAAATTAGAAAGTGGCTGTAAGAAAAGAGCTAGAGCAGTGAAAATTCCCATTTCCACCGTCAGGGCAATAATCAAGAATTTCCAATCTCCAATTTCCGAAACAGGAAACAGCACCTACATGTTGTTTGTGAGGATTTCAAGAAGAAAAAAAAATCAAGAAAACCAAAAACAAACTTCAGCATATTCAGTTGTCAGACAAGACTGGAACTAGCACTGGATTCTATGGTCAGATGAAACAAAAAAATGAGCTTTTTAACAGCAAACACTCAAGATGGGTTTGGTTCACACAGGGATAAAAAAGTACCCCATGTGTACAATGAAATATACTGCTGTATTATTAATGTTGTGGGCCTATTTTTCTGCCAGAGGTCCTGGACATCTTGTTCAGATACATGGCATCATGGATTCAATTAAATACCAACAGATAAAAAATCTAAACTGGACTGAATCTTATAATGGGCCATGTTTGGATCTTCCAACAGGACAATAATTCAAAAACAAACCTCAAAACCAACACAGAAATGGGCCACTGAGCACAAAATGAAGCTTCTGCCATGGCTGTCTCAGTACCGGTAATTGTGGCTAACGTGTATTAGAGAGAAAAAAAAAAAAATTCATATTGAGGGCAGGGCAATTTATTTTCACAGGGTACATATATTCACCAAGGGTTACCAACAATTCTGACCACATCTGTAAGTCCTTATGTCATACTAACATAAACTAAGCTTCTAGCTGTAGTTACAACCACACAACTGCAACGCTGTTTGCGAATGTTCATTTGAACTATGGATTCAGGAAAACACCAAATCCTTGAACTACTGGTAATGATGGAATCTGTGACCATAGTTGGCTAACGATGCTTTTGGGAAACAATTTGATGGCCCAAGTCAATCCTTATTCATTGGACATTCTTGTAATCATTTGCTTTTGTTTCACAGAAAAGTTGAGATCCTTGACCTTTGACGGAGATGTGTGTGTGTTGGGGTGGTTGTGAGGTCTTACTCTGGCTTCTTTGGATAAATCATCACCAAGCTTTATCTCCAGGGCACGAGCTTTACTCTCGGCCTCTCGTGCCTTCTCCTCAGCTAGAGAGGAAGTCAAACATATGCACAAGAGAAAAAAAGAAAGAAAGAAGGGACATAAGTGATTTGATTTTACAGCACAAAGTCTAATTCACTAAGAATCCAGTCAAAAACATTTACTTTTCTTCCTTTGTTCCAATCTTTATCAAGTGAAGAGCAAAAATATGCATTTATAAATATGCCAATTGCGCGTGAAAGCGAGCCGCTATATCCTGTCAAAACTTGTGGTTCAGTATTTGAAGAGGTTAAAAGCAGAAATGGTCAGTTAGAGGAAATGTCATTAGAAGCCACAAAGCCTGAAGTCAACTTCCCTTAACGCCCAATTCTAGTCAACTTTGAGATGTTCATGTGTACTGAGGTTAAACTCACCAAGTTTCGAGAGGTGATCTGCCTTTTTGACCTCCTGCTCCGCACGGGTTTTAAAGCGCGTTGATGTGTATTTGTACATCCTAGAAGTTAAAAGAAAAGAATGCGTAACATATATTGAGTCCGAAATTTTTGCCACCGCCTCTGCGGGAGTTTTCACACTTGATTTAGATCACAAGAACTACTAGTAAAAAACTTATAAACTAGCATTTTTTCACAACTTTAAGAGGTCATTTTTGTGTTAAAAAAAACCCTGAGACTGTGTATGTGTGAAACTGGTATTTTTCGTGTTTACCTAGGGTTATATAAGCAACAGGACAATCTCTTGGTTCTGACTTTGTGACCCTGTATGAAGATCCTCATTCTGGGATCGATGTACAGGACAGCAGCATATGCACGGAATGATCTCCTCTCTGGCTTCCTGTTTGCAACACAAACATACGTGTTAGTATCACCAAAAACATCCAACACTGCATTCACATGATAAAAACACTTGCCGCATGCCAGCTCAAGAGAAACATCAGTCGGTTTATGATAATTCTTCTCCTGGAAGCCCAACTTCCTATAGAGTTTAACTCTAATCTGATCCACCACTGTTGTCTAGAAGTTTCAAGTAATCCTGAAGACGTTGACTAGCTGATTTAAAGGAATAGTTCACTTCAAAATTAAAATTTGCTAAAAATTTACTCACCTTCAGGCCATCCAAGATGTAGACGAGTTTGTTTCTTCATCAGAACAGATTTGGAGAAATGTAGCATTACATCACTTGCTCACCAATGGATCCTCTGCAGTGAATGGGTGCCGTCAGAATGAGAGTCCAAACAGCTGATAAAAACCATCACAATAATCTACACGACTACAGTCTAGCAATTAACATCTTGTGGAAATGAAAAGCTTGTTTTTGAAAGAAACAAATCCATCATTAAGACGTTTTTAACTTTAAACGGTTGCTTCTGGCTAATATACAAGGCCAAAATTAGTTTCTCAAATGAAAAAGCCATCTAGTCTGAATCAGATGAGAAATATATACCAAGCACTGTTTACAAGATAAAACGGTCCAAAACTGATCTAAACAAATATGCTAGTGGGCTTTGATGTGAGAGGACGACAGGGAATGGACTTTTTAAATTATAGACGAAGACTTGTATTTTGGCCAGAATAGGCTACTTAAAAGTTAAAACAACTTAATAATGGATTTGTTTCTTACAAATATGCAGCTTTTGGCTTCACAAGACATTAACTGATGGACTGGAGTGGTGTGGATTATTGTGATGTTTTTATCAGCTGTTTGGACTCTCATTCTGACGGCACCCATTCACTGCAGAGCATCCATTGCTGAGCAAGTGATGTAATGCTACATTTCTCCAAATCTGATGAAGAAACAAACTCATCTACATCTTGGATGGCCTGAGAATGCAGCAACTTTACTGCTTTAAGTGTGTTTATTTACGGTTGGTGCTGAGATCTACAGAAAGGTAAAGAACTGGGCCCGTATTTATCACGCTTCTTAAAGTGCCATTTTAGTCTTAAGTGCTGAGAATTCATGAAATTTACTCTTACTTTCAAACTTAAGTAAAAAAGCAAGTTATCACATTTCTTAAAGCTAAGAATCACTCTTACTCTCCCAGTTATTTAAGACAGCTCGAGAGGTCTCTCAAGTGGTTAGGAGTTGCCAGTAGGGGCTTGTGATGGCCCTGAGGAGACGTACGCAAATCTTTCAGGAGAGGAAGAATGTTCTTGAAATGTTTGACGACGAGCACTTAATCAAACGGTTACATTTCCTCTGTAATTCAAACCGAAAACGAGCAAAGAACATTTACAGTGCATCCGGAAAGTATTCACAGCGCTTCACTTGTTCCACATTTTATGTTACAGCCTTATTCCAAAATGGATTAAATTCATTATTTTCCTCAAAATTCTACAAACAATACCCCATAATGACAACGTGGAAGAAGTTTGTTTGAAATCTTTGCAAATGTATTAAAAATAAAGAACGGGGGAAAAAAAATCACATGTACATAAGTATTCACAGCCTTTGCCATGACACTCAAAATTGAGTTCAGGTGCATCCTGTTTCCACTTATCATCCTTGAAATGTTTCTACAACTTGATTGGAGTCCACCTGTGGTAAATTCAGTTGATTGGACATGATTTGGAAAGGCACATACCTGTCTATATAAGGACCACAAACCAAGCCATGAAGTTCAAGGAATTGTCTGTAGACCTCCGAAACAGGAGTGTATCGAGGCAGTGCAGTGGAGGCACAGATCTGGGGAAGAGTACAGAAAAATTTCTGTAGCATTGAAGGTTCACAGAAGCATGTAGTCTCTGTTACCCTTAATGGAAGAAGTTTGAAACAACCAGGACTCTTCCTAGAGCTGGCCGCCTGGCCAAACTGAGCAATTGATGGAGAAGAGCTTTGGTGTGGTGACCAAGAAACTTATGATCATTCTAGTTGAGCTCCATGATCATATGTGGAGAATGGGAGAACCTACAGAAGGACAAACATCACTGCAACACTCCACCGATCTGGACTTTATGGCGGTGTGGCCAAACTCAATCCTGTCCTCCGTGAAGACGACACATGAAAACTCACTTGGAATTTGCACAAAAAAAAAAGCACCTAAATGACCCTCAGACTGTGAGAAACAATATTCTCTGGTCTGATGAACCTCAATTCCAAGCATCATGTTTGAAGGAAACCAGCTCTGCTCATCACCTGCAGAGTACCATCCCAAAAGTGTGCTGCTAGCAGCCTCATGCTGTGGGCTGTTTTTCAGCGGCAGGGACTGAGGGACTGGTCAGAGTAGAAGGAACGCTCAGTGCAGCAAAATATACAGATAGCCTTAATGAAAACCTAGTCCAGAGCATTCAGAACCTCAGACTGGGCAGAAGGTTCACCTTCCAACAGGACAATGAACCTAAGCACACAGCAAGAGTGGCTTATAGACA
>NW_015666482.1:387756-408442 GCF_001515625.1 Sinocyclocheilus rhinocerous
TAAAGTGTGTTAAACTGAGCTGACGTGTGTATTAGGAGGTCGACCGATTGATCGGTCCGTCGATTAATCGGCCGATTTTTGGCATTTTTAAAATTAATCGGCATCGGCCGATTGTGCTGCAAATTAGGCCGATTTATAGGTAGGCGCATCTGCGGGCAGCTAAGTGTTGTTGTGGAACACCGGAGAATCTCTCTCTGGCTGCGTGACGAGAGACGGAGCAACTCACACTCTGCAGCCGCTTCTTGTTCACACACAGCTTCAGCTAATGATGGCAGGGCAAAACAGACCGTTTCGAAAGCGTAATTACGTTTTACCCTATTAGAATAGATGCCAGAAAGTTATCATATTCATAAGTGCAACAATCATTTGCATGTGAAAGTAGAAATACATGCAATTCAGACGAAATTTCTGGGCTGATTATAACGTGCACGTTAACTTTCCTTGTGAAATGTGTGTGTAGGTTTGACAATAGAAAAAAGAAAATTGGCCAAACATATCGGCCAAAAAAAAATCGGCATCGTATATCGGCCATCGGCTGCCCTGATTTCTAAATATCGACCAGTGAAAAACCCATATCGGTCGACCTCTAATGAAAACCCAGTCCAGAGCATTCAGAACCTCAGACTGGGCAGGAGGTTCACCTTCCAACAGGACAACAACGCTAAGCACGCAGCAAGAGTGGCTTATAGACAACTCTGTGAATGTCCTTGAGTGGCCCAGCCAGAGCCTGGGATTGAACCCAGTCAAATATTTCTGGAGAAACCTGAAATTGTGCGTCTGCCCCCAACCAACCTGACAGAGCTTGAGAGGTGAAGAGGTGAGGAGAAGAATGGCAGATAATTGCCAAATGATGATGATCAAAGCTTGTTGCATCATACCCCAAAAACAAAGTCAACAAAGCTTCAACAAAGTATTGAGCATTACATATTACTTATGTACATGTGATTTTTCTTTTTTTTAATACATTTGCAAAGATTTCAAAAACTTCTTTCATGTTGTCATCATGGGGTATTGTTTATAGAATTTTGAGGAAAATAATTAATTGAATCCATTTTGGAATAAGGCTAACATAACAAAATGTGGAAAAAGTGAAGCGCTGTGAATATTTTCCGGATGCACTGTACATTACTAAAGAACATCATTACTGACTTCAGTCTAGCGCGAGTATTATGCTCTTTAAAAAAACACCTGTTATAATAAGTGAAGCTATTTACACTGTATAATGAATAAATCTCTTACCACTTATTTACACTGCACACGTCTACGGTGCGTTACGGTCCGACACGGCCTCCGGAGCTGATTGTGGCCACTCTAGTCAATGCTTGTGTTTATACCAGCTGTGCTGTGGCACGTTTTTCTGAAGCGTCCCATTAGCGGCTCTCTGCACTACATCACTGAAGATAGGCGCCTAGTCTATTTTTGACGGATTATAATAATAATATTAATCGTCTTGCTATCGTCTATCGGCACAACCCTAAAGCTTAAAGGCAGGTCAGTTAACAGCACACTGGTTTAAATTTGTAATTAAGACATGGTGGATGTTTATCTTTCCAATGTGTATATCATAATGTATTCTCTTGAAAATTCTTTAGTGTCAAATGTGTGTTGAATGTAAACTCCTCTTAGAAATTTTACCATTCAATGTGAATTTATCTGAGAATATTCTTAAATAAGGAAATCTATTCAGTGATGGGTCCATGCCTACTGTATGTCATCATCCAAAATCCCATTTGTGGCACAGCAAAGTGTCATGAATCAACTCTAAGACTGACACTTAAGATTTAGTCCTACACTTCGCTTAAATTACAACTGAGATGCTTGATAAATAACTTTTAAGCGCAGCTTTGAGCAAAGAATTTTTTTTTACACTTAAGTCAATACTTAGCAGTGTTTTTGAGAGTAATTCTTAGAGGCTTGATAAATACGGGCCCAGATCATTTGCGGGTTAACTCACACTCCCTCTACAGGCGTCCCAGCCATCTGAATGTCCTGGTGGTCTGTCTCCACATCCAACTCCGGCTCTCGGTTATCCATCAACTTCAAGTTATAAACTACAACCAGCGTACCTACAAACACACAGTACTCAGATTTAACATCCTCATCCAAGACACAATCTAATGGATTTCATTTTTGACAGACTGCTGTAAAAACCAACCACTGGGTCCTTCGATCTTCTTGAACTGGCGGAATAGCTGCTCTTCATTCTTAAAAGGTGAATACTTAAAGATGAGTTCAGTCTCAGTAGCGTACTTCTCTGTGTCTTGAGTCAGAGGTTGCTGGGTCTTCGCATCCCAACTGGGTAATGGGACAATCACCTTCGAGAACAGGCCAAAAACTCTCAGAAGTCTGCTTTTCGTTCAGAATGAGTGGTTGTATATGATGCCTGAAATCAACGTCTTACCTCGTCCAGACCCTCTTCTTCATGAAACGTTCGCGACAAAAACAAACACGTTAATTTGTCATCTTTTTTGGTGAAAAGAATGAAGTCCTTCCCAATACGCATGGAACCCCTAAAAAAGACCAGGATGTTTATGTATAAAAAAAAACAACTAAATATCAAGTTACGTGCAGTTTATTGGTTTGTGAGAAAAGTGTCATAATACTTACGACTTTAATCCGTTTCCATACTGGCCAATGTGAGTGGACTCTGGGAATCGTTTGCTTGATTTGCCGAACTGGATGACATGTGTGGCTTCGCCTATTCAAAACATTTCTACTGTCATCACTGTGTCATGTATGAGATGTTGTTGAGTGGAAATGCATGCATTTTGTGGTATGAATGGTTCAGTTTTCTTTGCTTTACTCACTGGGGTCCATTCCAGTGCCATCGTCAAGAAAACACAGAATAAACCCGCCTCTCAGATCTGGTCTCTTCTCTGATTGGCCATAACAAATGAATATTAACATATATTAGGGGTCAATTTATTTAGTTACAATACATATTTTTGCTAGTGTTGAAATGTATGACTGTAACATAAAACTATTGTATCCAACCTGTGTAGATGTCTATCCGTGTGGCATTTGCGTCTCTGTAGACGAGAAATGGAGTGAATGTTCACTTTAATGGTGCAAATCATTTCAATGATTCCTCAGTATGATTTAGTGTGTCAGTAATACTTAATAATTACTGATGGAAAAAACAGTGTTAGTACCTTGAGTTGTCCACGAGTTCGGCCAATGCTCCAAAAAGAAACTCGTGGGTTGTCCTGTCGGCAACAAAAATAATTAGTCAACAACAACAACAAAAAAAAGTGATCGTTTTCATCGCCCTGTGTTACTTTTGTAGTTTACGGGTGAGCGCAGAACAAGAGGCAACCTTCCAGTCTCTCTCGTGAAACTAACACGGAAGTGGCTTAAACTGTAATTCGTCAACTGGCTGCAAAAGGGAGTCAATCCCATAGACTCCCCATGTTAAAATGCCCAACTTTACAGCAGAAAAAAACATGTTTACAGCCTGGTTCAAAAAATGATTTTGGTCTATATAGCTAATTTTGCCCTTCATGACAACTGTGAGGGGGGTGAATTTTTTTTATAAGTCATCCGTTTAAATTATATTAAGTACAGTCTATGGCGCAGAAGTATGCGACAAAGTTGAGTTGTTACACAAGAACAATTCAGCATAATTAAAACATTGTCACGAATGTACAACCAAAACAACATCCACATTCAAAACTGCTCTTTGGTGTTCAATTCACAAACACATTTACACTGTCTGCCCTCCCACTCCCAGCGCATCAAAAATTGAGCTCTGCATCGCCAAATGTCAATCGTGCCACAGCATTTCATTAAAAAGGAATGACTTCCTTGTCATGTTATCGCTGCAAACTGCTCTGTAGAAAGTAGAAGCAGGATCTCACGGACTGTTCACCGACCATCAATGGATGTTGACATAAAAATGGCCGCTTTTGAGAATCACAAGTTCCACTCTGATTGGCTGACTGCTATGCAAGTTTTAGCAGTCAGGGTGTACCAAGTTCATCAATCAAAAAAAGATAAATCTTTCAAATTTGTAACAGTCAACACTAATCTATGTGGTAAATGCTTGGCATTTATATAAGACGTAATTGTCAGATGATAAATGAAAATTTTTACACTAACTTATGCTCAAGAACACATAATATTCTGCGATCCCACAGCCGCATAATCTAAAGACTTAAAATCAAGCACACAGTCTCAAAAATACCAAAGGAATCCTTCCCAGAGTCCTCATGGTAGCCTGTTTCAGGACGTTTCTCTTTCAGGAATGGTTGTACTGAGCTCCATTATGAAAAAACCATGACAGTTTTATTTATAAAACGGATGGTTCCGGTCCTTGATTCTGATTGGTTGACAACACCTAGAAAACAAGAAACAAACATGTCAGTACAATCCATCCATAGATCCATGGCAAAACTGTAGTATACCACCTGTTGACCAACTCCTTGGAAAATGTAATATTAACATACAGCTTACTGTGATTTATACTTTTTATAAATAGTAAGTGACAACAGTAGGTAATACGCAACAGTACAAACGTTTCAAGCAGTAGTATGCTACGTTACGGCTATGATGATCACATGTGGCATCAAGCCACATTTTTGGGAAAAATTTGAATTTTTAATTCAATTTTGAGTAAAAAATTCTCTTTACTTGAGGGTGTCAAATTAATAAGTCAAAATAGAGATAGTAAAAAAATTTTTAAATTACTTCCAATGCATTCAAGTGCAATGCATTGTGGAGATCCATACAGTGTGTTATGTTGTATACTGCATTTTGGCAAATGTATTTGAATACTGTGCCTAGTATACATACTACATATCACAGAAACTGTAAAGTAGTATGTTATATCAAGAATAGCCTCAAATTGAACAGAGAAAAACTCAGTATTCGAAACCTTATGAAACTACAACATTTGCCATTCTGTGTGCTTTTCTATCTCTTGTCATATTAAACATTTAGTCACTGTAAATTGTGTGGCTTTTTAATATATTTTCTTATTGTAGGCATGCATGATGCATTCGTTGAACATTTACAGACTTCTGCCTTTTAAAATGATAATGCATGTTTTCTTTTTCTGGGCTAAATAATGAATTATACAGGTGAGCTCATAAATGGGCTGTCTCTGAGGGACATTTTACTGTCCGTCCTTGAAGTGACTAAATTCACACAGAAACACACGCCAGGCCAGCCCAGCCCATGCTGCAAGGCCCTTAAGATCCATGCAACAGCAGAGACTGGTGATCTGCTAACACTTTCATTCACTAAACGCTCAAATTAGCATCTAGGCTGTCGAATGTAACTCCAGACTCATGCAATAAAGCATGCACAGGAGCACTGGACAAATAACTGCGGCCTGCCCATAAACAACCGTCCACATTTACAAAACCAGCAGCCTTTGTACAGTAACACAAGCAATAATGTGATTTCAATAATGCAAACCATTTAACCATTCCGCGACCTCCGTTTGATTTTATCCAAAGGTTTCTGCCTGTTGCATGAGGAAAACTACCAAACAGAACGTGTTTATTCCTTTTTCGTTCATAGAAAATAGATGCAAGGCCTCGAATCGCTCCAGCAGATTTTTCCCTCGAACAACACGCACAAGCAACGAGACAGCATGCCCCGCCCTCCTCGCCGCGCTCAGCCAATCGCGTTGCCCGCTGCGTCATTACACGCGTCTGATTAGTTGAAGTCGCCGTCGTTTAACGTAAAGCAGGAAGTAAGTTTGCTGGTCCATGAAGGAATGTGGCGTGGAGAAACGCGGGGAGGCAATCGTGCTAAAGCACAAAACGACTAATCTCTAAGCTGACCTGCCGCTATTGGTTTTTAAAAACATATAAAAGGTAATAATGATACGACAACATTTATGTAATATAAAACCATGAGGTCGCGTTTTGTCATTTAAGTTGATTTACTAGTACATATAGTTTTGTGGTTTAAATTGTACAGTCTCTGGTAAAAGTGAATACACTGACGATGAAAGCTGTATGTAATGGACGAAGGGGACAAAATGTCTGCCGTCTCTTCTGAACATAAAAGCTGTTGGATCTCTTCAAACAGATACCATTCACTGATTTCGAAGTGTTGTAATGTTTTTATACTACAACTGAAATTGGTGAGAAATCACACCTGTTTGTGTGAATAGACTGAAAGGCGCAAAGAAAAAAATGTGTTGGTAGCGGCCCGCACTTTTTAGCCAATAAGAAAACACTGGCTGCTTTTTACATGTTCGGATTGGCTGATGTTTTTCTGGGGGCGGGGTTTGAAGAATGTGTTGTAGATTGAATTGGGGGGAGGGTATTCAGTAATATTAATATGATATTTCTATTAAAATTAAGTTTCGAAGAATAAAATGGGTAACGATAACATTTAAAGGTGTAATTTTAAACATTTAATAGGCTTAATCAAAAATTATTAATCTTTTATTAATTTAGAATTGAATGTAAACACACAAGGCCAATGTAATACATTAGATATTTAGGTAAATTGTTTGTGTGAAATGATTCAAGATGAAGTTTATGCTGTCTTTGCTTTATTAACTTAAAGATCTATCCACCAATTCCTGACTGATGATTGGTCGTTGTGATAAAAAGTGGTTTTTGTGAATTGTCAAAAGGTAAGCGTGTTTTGTGTGGAGTTTTTGTACGTGAATTAAAAGACCAGAACACTGAACGCACCACCACTGAATAATGTCCAGACACCTTTACTGCACAATGGAATATTTTAATACATTTTGTTTTTAGAAAAAATAAATGTGCAATGAATTAATGTATTTAAATCAAATTCATATTCAAGATATTCATTCATGTGACATCAAGATAAGGCTTTCAATCATCTAACTTACTCTTGGAGTATAGTTATATTATAACCACCAATCTCAGGTTATGTTGCGATTGTTAACACTTACAAATCATAGCATAGTGCTGCAACCAAACATGAAATAAAGTCACATTTAGATGAGATCTATTCTGAATGAATTGCATGCAGCCTGCATAACTGGTTGCAATTTTTTAGCTCCACAAGACAAACATGTTGGGAATGGACAATTACTGTTGAATACCCAAATGCTAATTTCTTTCAGTAGCAGATGTCTTCATGCGTTCTGATGGTACGAGGTGCCAGTTCACTCTCAAACGTGGACGTTCTGCAGATTTTTCTCATTGGCTCAGCAGCGATTCCTATGAATTATTTCAATTGTTTAAATGCTTTTAAAACAAACTGTATAATAAAACTCAAAACATGCTAATTCACACAAACTTGCATGCATTCTCAAGAAAAAATGCAAATCAAATAGAGCACTATATACTAAGTATTAGAGAGCTCTTTAGTAAATCAGAGTACATTGGTAAGCTCTACAGTTCAATCTATAGTACTACCTTTTGAAGGTCATTCCCCTGGAAAGAACGTGGCGAATGTGAAGAAAAAGTTCCACAGAGACTCATGAGGACACAGATAACCAGCAGCGCAACACTAACCAGCAACAGGTGATACCTGCACAAGGCTTTTTCATCCTAGTCAAGCAATGCAGAAGTGGAGAGGTTAGCTACATGTTGCTCATACGATGATGGTTCACAATTTACATTGTTATTGAACTTGATTGATCTAAATAGTGACACTGTAGAGCTGCTTTGCAGTTGAAATTGAATTTGTTGCATAGTTATTGAATGAATTTTTGATTAACACTGTTATTTTCCTGTTTATTAATGTGAAGCTGCTTTGAAACAATCTTTACACTCTTTAAAATACAGGTTCCAGAGGGGTATGCCATAGAAGAACCATTTTTTGGTTCTCTGAAGAACCTTTCGGTGAACAGTTCTTAAAAGAACCAATTTTTCTTAGTGTGAAAATGTTCCTCACACGTTTTCCATAGAACATTTCTATTCCACAAAAGGTTTAAAACGTTCTTCACACTTTGAAAAAAAAAAAAGGTTCTTTTCAAAACTGTTCACTGAAAGGTTCTTTGAGAAATGATTCTTCTTTGGCGTCGCTGTGAAAACCCTTATTTGGAATCTTTATTTTTAAGATCGGCTCCTCATGGAACCATTAATTCCAAAAAAACAGCTTTATTTTAAGAGTGTATTGTATACATCGCTATATAAATAAATGTGACTTGAGCTCCACATAAAGATATGTAGAATTTGAATCCCCATCATTCATTGTTTTACACATCCCCTGCCCTTAACAGGTTCGATAATGAACTAGCTGATTCTATCTGAATGAATGCATTGTGTGTTTCTACCTTAGTGAGCAGGACTGTCAGGTGTGGATCTGGTGTGAACTCCAGACTGAAGCAGTGTGGAGAATTGTGCTTGTATGCTTCTACAGCAACAGCCCTGACAAGTGAAGCGCTCTTGTCTTCGTTCTCTGTGACTGGGCATTCTGGAGGAGACCTGAAATATCAGTGAATTAGCTTGCAGGATGTTTATGTCACTCAAAAATGGGTTGTGTATGTAAAAGCTTCTCACGGCGTTAGAGGGAGAACATGGGTCAGGGCAGTGAAATGAAGACAGGTCAGGGGTCGACTGCTCTGCGTGCCAGCAGGAGTTTGGCTGTCGGTAATATCAGTGTGCAGGAGCAGAGATATATTGACGGATGCTTTCGCTGCAGCCCCTGAGACAGATTATGTTGACGTTAGTAGAAAGCAATATCAGGACACCAGCCAAAAGAACTTCATTCCTTTTGTTCAATACATTTTCATTTCTCCTTTCCATCACATATAATATATTATAGTACATATAGAATCTTACATACAGTCACATTTAAAGAAAGAAATAAACTTTATCACAAATAAAGTGAATAAATGTGAACTGCACTACCATGGTTATAATTAATTATAATGAGGTTATAATTAATAAGGTGTCTGAGCTTGACCAGAACATATTTCTGAAAGTTTGATATATGTGATATATTGATATTTGTGTGTGTGTGTGTGTATGTATATATGTGTATGTATGTATATATGTGTATGTATGTATGTGTATGTATGTATATGTGTGTATGTATGTGTATGTATATATGTGTGTATATATGTGTATATATATATATATATATATATATGTATATGTGTGTATATATATGTATGTATATATGTATATATATATATATGAGAGGAGTTCAGATGCAAAAACCTCACTGTGCTGTCAGAAATTTTCTTCTAAAATTATAATTTTTATCAGGCTCCTACGTGTAGGTTCAGTAATTTCATATTAATGGCAATGAATATTGAATAGGTTACATATTGAACAGTGAAATAACTGAACATAAACATAGGAGCCAGAGAAAAATGATAATTTTAGAAGAAAATTTCAGATGGCACTTAGAGGCTTTTGCATCTGAATATATATATATATATATATATTATAAATAGAAATATTACATAAGAATCTTGCCTTAGTAACTAACTGAAACAAGTTTCCACTGAAGCAAATTCACTTAGTACTTTGAAATAAGACAAAACAGAAATATATGAATATATGAAAAATGTAAACTAAATAAAAATTAGAAATGTTGTCTTTTCAGCTAAATTAAGTAGAAGCACTAAAATTACTAACTGGAAATAAATAAAACCTAAAACTAAAATTAAAATGAATTAAACCTAAATAGTAATATTTATATAGTTATAAATAATATACTTATAAAAAACACTAATTAAAAAAAAAAGTAAAACTGAAAATATAAAAATAAAGGCTAAGTCAAAATAGTAATAATAAATAATACTAAAATAACAGTCTCATGCACAAACCTTTCATGCCCATCTGGCTGCCCAACATAGTGGCACTAATGGCAGTATTATCTGGGACGTCCCCTGTAAACGCCAGCGGCACCAGTAAGGAAACATGAGCGCTGCTCGTGGAAATATTTGCCCTATCTGAATGCTCCACCATTCGGGGAGAGTCTTCCTCCAGCGGTGCATCTGTGTCGTTCAGATGTGTGCAGAACTTAAAACCAGCGATAGAACCCAGAACCCGGTTCCAGTCCTAGAAAACAAGCATATGAGTTAGTCTATAAATAACTGCAAAATCCAAGAATTATAGCAGTGATCCTCATACTCACTACACTTATGTCAGGGTTCTTGATGTCGTGATTCTGAGAGTAAAGTCCAATGCAGACGAAAGTTATGGAGAGGATTAGCAGACTGAGGAAGAACACAACCACAGGAGGGTGTCGAGATACCTGAGCTCTCAGGTTAGACACAGGCCTCCACTGACCCATAATGCACCAGGAGTAAAGACACCACCTGAGAGGTTTAAACCATGCCAAATATGTAATGCCTATATTTAGAATGGAATACTACCTTAATACTTAAAAGAATAGCTCTTCCAAAAATGGAAATGTTCAGCAAATTTTATATAAAAAAGTGAAACAATAGGTATAATTCCATTTTATAGTGCCTAGGGTTTAAAAAAGTAGGATAAGCTACATTATATTACATTATGTAATAGCGCTGAATGTTTGTTTGGTTAATATCTTGGTGATAAATGTTTTGTTTTTTTCTCCACATTTTTTATTTTTTGTAGAAATGTCTTAACTTTTAGCTGCTTGACTAAGCATTAATTAGAAATTATTCATTGTAATAATTGCTGTAAATGTAAGGTAAAATCGAGTGCTTTGCATTATGGGATTACAGTCCCATTCAGTGTGTACTCTATACATTTTAGCATATGTATTTATTTATTTTATTTTATTTTTATTTAATATGTAGTATGTAGAGTGCATCTAGTGTTATCTGGGTTCTTCATGAACGCTGAAAAATGTGCTTACCGTGCTGCATACTGTATAAAGTAATAAAAGTAGTATGTCAGAATGTTATTGAGACCCTTTCTAAACGCATAGTTGCATAAAGTATGAACAGTTCAGTCTAATTCATGCCTTGATCGTATTATAAAGTTTACCCCATTACTTACCTTTAATTGCGTTCATTTAATTAGCGCGTAGAGACGTTTCACTGACCAGGCTGAAATGTAGTTTGTCATGTAAACATTGATAGATTGCGACGCAAGCAACTTCCTCACAGGTGGATTTCCTTCAAGACAGCTTTAATTCCAAAATAAAAGTCCAGTGGCGAAGACGCACACATTACAAATCTATCTAAAATGTTAGATTTCAATCAAATCAAATAAACTATGTGTTTTGTGCAACATATCTTAAGGAGTGTAATATTAAAGTAATTAAAACAGTATTAAACGCTCTATGTATTTGTTATACATTTGTATAACATTTTTATACAGAAGGGAAAAAAACACTAGCCAAGCATTAATAAAATCAAACTGTATGAAATGCAAATTGGCTGTTTAAATTAAATTAAATGTAAAATGTGTTCCGGGTTTCTGGTACTGATTTTTATAAAGAATTCATATTTTCGCTCGCACCTTCATGTCGTATTGAGAGATCTTTGGTAATTAAAACAGTATTAAACGTTCTATGTATTTGTTATACATTTGTATAACATTTTTATACAGAAGGGAAAAAAAACACTAGCCAAGCATTAATACAATCAAACTGTATGAAATGCAAATTGGCTGTTTAAATTAAATTAAATGTAAAATGTGTTCCGGGTTTCTGGTACTGATTTTTATAAAGAATTCATATTTTCGCTCGCACCTTCATGTCGTATTGAGAGATCTTTTATTATGTAAAGCGGAAAGCGGAAGTGCTGTCCGTTGTTTCCTCCTGCAGTCTGCCGTGCTCACTCCTAATGATTCAATTCATATTCAGATACTTAAATTGGATAAAAGCTGTTGAAAGGTGAGATTTTATACTTTCATGTTTGTCGGTGCGTCTTGTTTAAACCCAACATGATGCATATCGCGCGTTTAAATCACCCTACCGTTACTTTAACGAGAAGCTAACCTGATGGCACAGTTTACTGTACTGTGAATATATAATTTACTAAACTAATATTTCATTAAGAATCTTACAGTCTGTATTTTATATTTAAAACACATTTGACTTCTTACTCAAGGCAGATAAGTGTTATTTTTAGCATTGTTTATATGCTTGTATGCTATTAATATTTTGCATTACCTTTTACTTTCTATATTTTCATTTGAAAAAGTTTTAATTTTGACGTTTTTATTAGTTTTTCTATTTAGCTTTAAATTATATTATTTAATAAAAAATAGTTAACATATGTAAATAGTCTGTGTGTTAAATAATGAGTCATTTAGAAACGAATTCTTCATTTTCCTTTCTTGTTCATAAAATATCATGATAGTAATCTATGTTTTGACGTTTTTATTAGTTTTTTAAACATTTCTATTTAGCTTTAAGGTGTATTTATTAAAAAAGTGAACTTAAAACATATTCTGTGGGAAAATAATGAGTAACTTAGAAATGAACTCTTCATTTTCCCTTCTTGTTTATAAAATATTATGATAGTAATATATGACAGCTTTTTTTCCCAAGAGAGAAAGGTTTCTGTTTGGAGGCGACTGGAGACTGTTAAAAATACAATGAAACAAATCCATATAGACAACTGACAAATTGTCACAATATAATTTTAAATCAGGGCTTGTGATTTGATTTATGATCATTCTGATTTCTTTCATTTTTCAGTCATGTCCTCCGACGCTGTGAAGAAGAGAAAGCCGAAGGTCATCCGAAATGAAGAGGGAACTCCAGAGACCAAGCGAGGTCGAGCAGAAGGCGAGCAGGTGAGCAGCTCTGATCCGAAACGCACTGAAGAGCTAAAACCGCTTGTGTCAGTGCTGTTTGTGATGTGATTGTAGCAGAGCAGTCCATTAACCCTCAGTCATTCTCCTTTTCTAATAACTCTGATGTCCGTGTGCAGCTGAGTGCAGTCAGTTCACATGTCAAGTTCAGGAAGGTCAGGTTGAGGCAGATGCAGGTACATGCAGGCTTCAGATGTCTTTCTTTCATGAGCTGTGTTCAGATGAGTTTCAGAGAGCACATATGTTGATGTGAGACTCGTGTGGCGTGTGTACGTTGGTCACGTATCCAGCCGGACCTCATCTTATCGGACAGAGGAAGCTGATTACAGCAAAGAATCAGGTTCCCGTGAGATATCTCTCTCTCTCTCTCTCTCTCTGACAGCTGAAGGGTCCAAAATGAACACTTATCAAGCAAGCAATACGAATAAAAATCGCAATTTAGCCATTTTACTTACAAATTGCAAGGGATAATGTAGAATATAAAAAGGATATTCTGCTTGAAAGATAAAAAGAATAATACTCATAAAAATAATTCTGAACTCCATGTGATAACACGTTTTAGACATTCAGCCACCATATAAAAATATGAAGAGTTAATTGTTAAAAAAATAATAAAGTTAATTGTAATAAATAATTGTAACTATTGATTTATAGCATGATTGTCATTATTGTTATACTTGTATAGTTTAGCATCATTCTAACAAAAATACTTATGTTTTAAATGTGTAATATTGACTTATAATGTTGATTTATGTAATATACTATATAAGATATAGTAAGTAACAATAATAATATAATTGTTATAAATAATTTTAACATGTAATATTGCTTTATATTAATAACAAAAATTATATAGTTAAATTAAAAATGGTCAAAAGGCAATATGTTGTTTAGTGTAATTGTAACAAATAATAATAATTAATATTATTATTAATAATAATGGCAATAATAATAATTGTTATTATTACAAGTGTTTTTAAATATCATTTATATAAAATGTAATAATAATGATAATTATTATTGTTATAAATTTTTTTGCTGTGATCACAATCAAGTATTCCAGAGAGCTGTGTAATTTAACGTCAGTTAAAATAATTTTGGATCCCATTAAATCATAAATAAATACAATTTTGGACTTCCTGCTCAGCTGTCGACACGTTTTCTGTTGCACTTTTGGGTGAGGAGGGTCACATCGCACAGTTTTGTAGTCTCATCCCATAAGAAAGTATTGTTATTGGGTTGTTAGCTCACAGCTGTTAGGCAGGGCTGTGTGTGTGTGTTGTCTGGTCACTCAGTGTGTGTGTTCCTCAGGATGTCCTTGTGTATCATGAGGAGGTGGAGTTGGAGGGCAGGGACCCGCAGCAGGACTACTTGCTGTATAAGGACACGTGTGCCGCTCTGGCCAAACTGATGGCAGAAATACAGGAGCTGAAATCCAGTGGCGCCAAAGTCGGAGTGAGTTTCACATTTGCAGTGTGTCAAAAAATGGAAGTGAATGAATGAATGAAGCTGACATTTGCTTTATGCGTCCTAGAGTGTAGAGATGGAGGAGAGACGCAGACAGTGCAGCGTTCATTTCATCACCCTGAAGAAACTCAACCGCCTGGCGCACATGCGACTGAAGAAAGGCAGAGATCAGACACATGAGGTAAACACACAAGTTCTGAATGGATTATTATTTTTTTTTTTTTTGCTATTTCAGTTAGTTGTTGTCATTTTAATACTTCAACTTATTTCAGTTATTTGCCAAGGGATCATTGCTAATTTTCTTTGTTTTAAGTTTTTCATATAATAATTAGATTTTTATCTCAGCTTTATTTCAGTTAACTATTAAGTTAAAACAATTAAAACTATTTTAGTTTTACTAGTTAACAATAACAACACTTGACAATTTTGCATATGCAAATTTGTATTCCGTGCCTTGTATACGTGCAATGCCTAGTGCTTTAGTTTAATTTGTATCCGGATTTATTTTTAACATGCTTGGTAAATTATTGTTTTAACAAACAATAATCCTCTGTCCGCAGGCGAAGCAGCGAGTGGATGTTCTTCATTTGCAGCTGCAGAATCTGTTGTATGAGGTCATGCACCTGCAGAAAGAGATCAACAAATGTCTCGAGTTCAAGTGAGTTTTACAGTGCATTTCCAAGCCTTGAAATGTCATGGAAATGGACATTTCTAGAGTGAATAAATATTTTTTCTAATCGGGCTCAGCTCTAAAAAATGTTTAATATTTGGGCAGTATGCAATTATTTATTAACTAATGCATTCAATCATTTATTGGAATAAAAAAAAAACACAATAAAAATTAATTAATTAATTAATCCATCTATTCATTCATTAATTTATTGTAGTTTTATTTTTAAAAAAAAACAAAAAAACTTTAAGATATTTAATCTGCTAGAATATTATTGCATTATTATTGTTCTTTGTTTCAGGTCTCAGCATGAGGAGATCGAGTTGGTCAGTGAAGAGGAGTTTTTTCAGGAGGCTCCGGCCGAGATTTCACGGCCTCACGTCACTCGTGATGACCACCACCAGCTCACACTCGCCCGCCTGGACTGGGAACTGGAGCAGAGGAAGAGGTAACACCCGACCCTCCATAAACCTCTAATAGCTCTAAATCCTGACCAATTGATAAGATGTTGTTGTCCCATGAATGCAGGTTGGCGGAGCAGTATAAGATGTCTCTGGCTAGAAAGGAGAAGATCCATAAAGCCATTGAGCAGAAGAGAGAATATCTCAGCAGCCTTCAACCTGGACTGCAAAACATCATGCAGGTGAAACCCTAGTTTGGCATATATATACAATACCAGTAAAAAGTTTGGAATGTTTAAGATTTTTTAAATGTTTTTGAAAGTCTCTAATGCTCACCAAGGCTGCATTTATTTGAATAAAAATAATGTAAAAACAGTAATATTTTTAAATATTATTGCTGTTTAAAATAACTGTTTTCTATTTACATATATAATAAAATGTAATTTATTCCCGTGATGCAAAGCTGAATTTTCAGCATCATTACTCCAGTCTTCAGTGTCACATGATCCTTCAGAAATCATTCTGATATGCTGATTTGCTGCTCAAGAAATATCTTATTCATTTTGAAAATAGTTGTGCTGCATAATATGTTTGTGGAAGCTGTGATACACTGCCAATTAAAAGTTTGTATGTAACATAAAAATTTTTTTATAATAATATTTTTATTCAGCAAGGATGCATTAAATTGATCAAAAGTGACAGTAAAGACATTTATAACGTTACAGAATCTTTTTAGTAAATGCTGCTCTTTTGAACTTTCTATTTATTGATGAATCCTGAAAAAATGTATCACAGTTTAGAAAAAATATTGAGCAGCCAAAACCATTTTCAACATTGTTTATTATCAGAAATGTTTCTTGAGCAGCAAATCAGCATATTAGAACGATTTCTGAAGGATCATGTGACACTGAAGACTGGAGTAATGATGCTGAAAATTCAGCTTTCATTTCAGGAGTAAATTACATTATAATATATATTCCTAATAAAAAACAATTCTTTTAATTTGTAATAATATTTCACAATATTACTGTTTTTACTGTATTAAAAATAATAATAATAATGCAGCCTTGGTGAGCAGAAAGTACTTATTTCATAAACATAAAAATCTTAATTATTACAATCTTTTGACCTGTAGTGTGAGTCACATTTCACAGCCTAGTTGGACAGGAAGAGACTGACTGACGTATTTTTCTCTCTCCTTCTCATAGGCTTCTCTCCCAGTGCAGGAGTGTCTGTCGATGCCGTTCGAGCAAATGCAGAAGCAGGCAGAGGTCGCCCGTCACCTGCCGCCCCCTCTGTACGTGCTGTTGGTCCAGGCGGCTGCGTACGGACAGGCTTGCGGTAAGACTCACATCTTCACTTTCAGCGGCGCCTGTAAGACCTTGCGTTTCTGATGAATCCTGTTTTATGAGATCACGCAATTATGCGTTTCAGACAAAACCCTGTCTGCTAGCATCAGCGGAGACGTGGATGAGGCCAAAGCTCTCTCCAGACCGCCGGAGGACTCGCAAGGTACCTCTGTGTGTCTGCTTTAAGAGTTGGAGGTGTGTGTGTGATCAGTGGGGTCTTACATTTCATGTGTTTTTGTCTCAGATGATGAAAGTGATTCAGACGCTGAAGAAGAGCAGCAGAACACGGTCCGACTTGACTTTTATCTTCTTCTCCAGTTCATTATCTTGTAGTTTGTGTGCTAATGTACTCATTTTCGATCTCTCTCTGTTCAGAAGCGCCGGCGAGCGACTGTAGGCGTTCAACTGGATGACAAGCGTAAAGAGATGCTGAGACGCCACCCTCTCTCGCTCTGCGTGGACCTAAAGTGTAAAGGTGTGTGAAAAAATAGCTGTGAATGATGCTGAAAATTCAGCTTTGCATCACAGGAATAAATTACATTTTAAAATATATTCAAATAAGTGCTGTCAAACGATTAATCGCATCCAAAATAAAAGTTTTTGTTGACATAATATATGTATGTGTACTCTGTATATTTATGTATATATATAAATACACACACATACAGTATATATTTAGAAAATATTTACATGAATTGATATGTATATTTATATTATATATAAATATATTTAGTATACAAACATAACATATTTTTCTTAAATATATACGTAATCAGCACTATATATATATAATCGTTTGACAGCACTAATTTGAATATATTTTAAAATGTAATTTATTCCTGTGATGCAAAGCTGAATTTTCAGCATCATTACTCCAGTCTTCAGTGTCACTGATTTCTGAAGGATCATGTCTAATATGCTGATTTGCTGTTTAATTAGCTACTTTTTCCTAAGTTTCCTAAGTTTTACTAAGTTTCCTAAGTTTTACTGTAGTTAGTCATTTTTAACAGTACTAATTGTATTATCTCTCTCCAGACGGCAGCGTCCTGCATCTGTTTTTCTATTATCTCATGAATCTCAACATTCTGACTGTGAAGACCAAAGTTTCCACCACTACGGATCTGTCTGGAGCAGTCAGTGCTGGGTCAGTACAGCAGCACCAAAATCAAACCTACTTCAACTTACACAGTCAACACAGTTGTTTGTTTTCTAACACCATTTACGTGTCTGTCACAGAGAGCTGCTGAATTCAGAGAGTCTGCTGAACTGTCTTTACGCGTCTGATCACGGCCAAGAGACACCCAACCCTACCAACCGCTACCAGTTTGATAAAGTCGGGTAAGGCCGACGTCTCCCAATTCATTAGTATTAATTAGGGTTGGTAATCGAAAATCGATTCCGATTCCAGAATCGGATACTTACGGTCAGGAATCGGATACTTGTTGTCAAATTAAAATTTCGATTCCGCCTATCGGTTCCTATGCGCTTTTTTTTTCTTCATCTGTGAGGACCAGACGTAGCGATCTGCCAGGACCTTGCTCGCTAACCTAAGCGCTCAAAAGTTTGGCTACATTTGGAATCAGAAGCCAAAAAGCTAAGTATAATATCTGTGATAGCTAAACATGTTGCAAGAGAGGTGTCACCACCAACATGACAAAGCACTTTAATTTAATAGATCGTTAAAGATCGCGATTCAAACACAAGTTTATAGTTCAGATATAAACTGTGTGTACGATGTGTATGGTAGCGATTAAAATAGAGTAAATCACCTTTTGAAAGTAATTTGACACTTCAAATGCAGATTTGTCGATTACATTGTTACGCCAGTAGGTGGCGAAAAGGGGCTGTTAAAATGTATTTGTCTTTGAATCATACAAGAGATTCGTTCAAGAACGCTAATTCATCTAGTAATGAAACAAGTACATCTTGAGTGAGTCATTTAATCATTAATTCATAAATTACATGCCTGTTGTAGCCTGTTGATTTTTGTTTGTGGTATTCAGCTCCAATAAATGGTTTGCAAAAAAGAGACACAGGATAAATGTTTGATATCATTATTTAATCACATTGGAATCGAAACTGGGAATCGAAAAGAATCGGAATTGATAAGCAGAATCGGAATTGATAAAATTCAAATGATACCCAACCCTAGTATTAATATCACCAGAGATTGAGTAATACTGACATAATAAGAAGAAATTAAAGGGTTAGTTCACACAAAAATGAAAATTACCTCAAGATTTACTCACCCTTAAACCATCCTAGGTGTATATGACATTCTTATTTCAGACGAATACAATCTGAGTTATATCAAATAATGTCCAGGCTTGTAAATATGGATATTTTTCTTACGCAAACGCATCGTGTCGCTTCGGAAGGCCTTTATTAACCCCCCGGAGACGTGTGGACTTCTTTTATAATGAATGGGTGCAATTTTTTGGACTTCAAATTTTGGGCTACCATCCACTCCCATTATAAAGCATGGATTAGCCTGGACATTATTTAATATAACTCCGATTGTATTGGTCTGAAAGAAGAATGTCATATACACCTAGGATTTAGGCTTGAGGGTGAGTAAATCATGGGGTAATTTTCATTTTTGGGTGAACAACCCTTTACTAAATGATATTAGGTGACAGATTTAGTGCTTATATAATTTCTTTTTCTTTTATTTTATTTTTTTACTAGATTTGCATTATATATATAATGTATACTATATGTATATATATTTTTTTGCTTTTTAATATATTTGAAAAATATTAAATAATTGCGTATAATAATTATTAAACCATTTTTAATGTTTTTTTCTTTAAAATGTATTGGTATTATGATTGTTTTAATTTATACTACTATGAATGTGTCGGGTGAACAACCCTTTACTAAATGATATTAGGTGACAGATTTAGTGCTTATATAATTTCTTTTTCTTTTATTTTATTTTTTTACTAGATTTGCATTATATATATAATGTATACTATATGTATATATATTTTTTTGCTTTTTAATATATTTGAAAAATATTAAATAATTGCGTATAATAATTATTAAACCATTTTTAATGTTTTTTTCTTTCAAATGTATTGGTATTATGATTGTTTTAATTTATACTACTATGAATGTGTCATGAAAAATCCTTTGCTTTTGATATGGCATTAAGTAATTAAAATTTAAAAAAAATTCTAAAATAAAATGTAAATTTCTGTGCAGAATCACTACATTTGCAGATTATGTGTCAGATCTTGGACATCCGTATGTTTGGGTGCAGAAATTGGGAGGCCTGCAGTTCTCGTCTGATGGTGCACAGGTGTGTGTTGCTTTAGAAATGTTTGTTACATTTTGCAGTTTACATTTAGCTTAAAAAGGTCTTAAATTGAAGCAGAACATCTTAAATTCATAAGGTTGTGGCATTAAATGTTGTATGCACTGCAAAAATCATATATCTTCCTCAATTTTGTTTTCTATTACAAATATTTAAGCATCCTTAAATCGAGATGCGGACTCGGAGTATGCAAAATGAAGATATGAAATCTTGTTTTCTGAGAAATTAAGCAAAATTAAGTGAGTTTATGTTTAAAGCAAGAACAAATACCTGTCTGTGGTATTTTTTTTTCTAAGCTCATTTGCAGATATTTGTTCTTCTTTGAATCATAAGCATAATTTTTAGTGGTCGACCGATATATCGCCAAGGCCGATATATCGGCCGATATTTGGCATTTTTCAAATATCGGCATCGGCCGATAAGTTTTCCTGTTTGGCCGATGTGTTCGAGGCGGGACTTTTTTTTTGACGGCGCTGAGAGCGGCAGCGCCTGAACACACAGTGCTCACATTCTCCCTCTTGCTCGCCATCGTCATTAACAGTTCTGTCTAATACGGATAGAAGTCTGTCTAATAATCAGATAGAACGGTTAAACAAAAGAATTAGAATGTATACAAAGTATTATATTATTAGTAATAGAAAGGCAAACATCATAATACTTTCTCGTTTGCCGTCAGCATTCAGCAAATACGCATTTATATCATTTAAACAAATCTTTGAATGAATAATGAACATTTAATTTCACAAACCTTGCAAACTTAGTCGAATCCAGTTGTGAGATCTTGTGATGTGTGCATGTGTATCCTGCATGATCGCGTGTTCTCTGCGTGA
>NW_015666482.1:408465-414303 GCF_001515625.1 Sinocyclocheilus rhinocerous
TACTTCCTTTTTAATTATATTTTTATTAAATATTTATTTATTTGTGAAAAATACTTTGTCATCTAAAGTATAAGTATGTTTATTTTACACATTTATTCTTTAATCCATTTTCGAATGATTTCAAATTTCTTGAATATTAATTAAAATAAATACAATTATATCGGCCATCGGCCACCCTGCTTTCCAAGATATCGGCATCGGCATCGGCTGTCAAAAAACACACATCGGTTGACCACTAATAATTTTGATCAAATTCTTAAACCGAATGTCATTTTGCTTCATAATACATCTTGGTTTAAGAGTCTTTAGACATTTGCACTGGAAAACAAGACAAAAATACTGAGAAAAGACGTCACTTTATTTCAGTGTGATCAAGAGTAAAACTTATTTCCATATTTCTAGCTAAGCTAAATGAATCAAAAAGTAATGGAGATCTGTTGAAAGATGTATTTTCAAACTTTGAAGTGTTACTCATTGTAGGGCTGCACGATTATGACAAAAATCATAATTGTCGATTATTCCCTTGAAATTGTAATTGCGATTATTAATTTAAAACAATGGAAAAACCCTTAAGATCACATGTAGAAAGAAAGAAAAAGACGCATCTTAAGCGTGCAGAATAACATAAGTGGACTTTGAACGATTAATTGCCGCTTTGAACGATTACGTAATTGTGGCATCCATAATTGTAATCGCGATTAGAAATTTGATTAATTGTGCAGCCCTAACTCATTGTATAGATCCCTAGATATTTAAACATAGAAGTCGTCTAAAATTTACCTTTATGAAACTTGAAGAAAACTTCAAAATAAGCTTTATTATTGACATCGGTGAAAAGTGGGCAGTATTGTAATGTCATGAAGTGTGTTTGTTTCAGTCGGAGCTGATGGGCAGCGCTCTGAGCGCCAGTCACATGGAGAGGACCATGAAGCTGCTGCAAGGAAGACTGCAGGCCCGACTGGCCCTACACAAACAGTTCAGCTCGCTGGGTATGAGACGGTCAGATGTTCACTGTGTTTATCTGGTGTTGCTTTGCAGTTACTGAGGTTTCTGTGTATTTGTTTGTTATGCGGTTGCAGAGGAATTCTGGGTGTTTGCCTGGTGGTTGTTTACTGGCCAAGGTCAACAAATTCAACAACCCATATTTAGAAACAAGATATCCCATAGATAAATTCAGAAGATGTGCATTTAGTCGATAAATATGCATTACACTACACAAAAATATGAGGCAGCAAAACTCTTTTCATTGATAATAATGAGAAAGGTTTCTGAAGGATCATGTGACACTGAAGACTGGAGGAAAATACAGCTTTGATCACAGGAATAAATTACATTTTAAAATATATTCAAGTAGAAAGCAGTTCTTTTAAATTGTAATAATATTTCACAATATTACTGTTTTTACTGTATCTTTCGTCAAAAAAATGCAGCCTTAATAAATATAATAATTGAACCATGATGCTGTTGAATGCTGCTGTCTGTTTAGTTTTTTGCGTTAACAGTGCAGTGGGTTTGTTCTGTTCCAGAGCACAGCATCATTCCCGTCTCCGGCGAGTGCCAGCATCTGTTTCCTGCTAAAGTGGTTTCTGGTCTCACGCGCTGGACCATGATGAGCTACCAGGAATTCACTGTACGTTTCTTCCAGTCTGGAAATACTCTTTCAAATCGGGGGATGTTTAGCATCTCACACCGACATCGTGGGCAAGCCTAGTGCAAATTTGGTTTCTTGAGTGAAAATCAGTGCCTCAAAGTTTGGTTCCTGTTGAACAGGAGCTGGGCTTCGTGCAGCATGTGTTGAAGGCCGGTCTGCTGCGTGAGACGGATCTGTTCTTCATGGCGGTTGTGGAGAGAGGAACAGGTGGGAATTGTGCTCTTGTGTCAAGACTCTTCACTGGCGACATGTTCGGTTTGAATTTTTAGCTTATTGTGGCCTAAAATCACGCACTTAGAGAGGAAGAGACCATCTGACCGACATGTAAAGTGGCCATCCACAGTGTTTGTGATGTTTAGGGTGGCGGGTGAATCTGAAATCCATGATATCTCATTTACTTGCTACTCTAGTATGTAATTTAATTTAATTTATGCATTTAGCAGATGCTTTTATCCAAAGCGACTTACAATTAGACTTGTGCCGGTATTCGGTAATGCGATATATCACGGTAATGAATATGCACGATATTGTTATCTTGGGCACTTCTAAATACCGTGAATAATTATATATTACAAATTATTCAGAATTTTGAATGCATTTTAAGAATACTTTTCCCATCAACTGGTCAAAATGCACAACACTGCTGTATGCTGTGTGAAAGATGCCGTGCTCACTCTGATGTAAACAAGCGCTGATGAGAAGCACATGGCGGAACATGTGAGAGACGCTCTGGATGAAAGCGCACTTTCACTCTCTGACAGCAGATGGCGCTAAACTACAGAAATAATAATAATAATAATAATAATAATAATTATTCATTTAAATGCAGCCGTTACCCCGGAAACAAATCACAGCGCCAAATACTTAAATATTTAGACTTAATAGGCTATTTATTTTCAAACTTGTTTTACATTTTAATCTAGACTACAACATGCCCTAGATATTGTTTGAAAGTGTTTTGATTCTTTATTGTTCGGTCACACTTTACATTAGGGCTTCATTAGTTAACATTAGCTTTTGCTCATTGTGAATGTTAATGCATTAACTAAGGTTAACTAATGAGGTCTTATTGTAAAGTGATACCTATTGGTCTTTATAGTTCTTTTGCACTTTAATCTGTGTAAAACTTTTAACTTTATACATTTCTGTATTGCTTTATTGCATTTAAATGTTCAGTTATTTTTGTTATAAGAAAAAAGTTATTAAACCTGTTATACTGTATTATGACAGCACTTTTTAAAACTAAATTTCAACATCGTGATAATACCGTATACCGTGATAAAAGCATTAGCAATTAATCGCAACATGAAAATTTGATACCGGCATATCCCTACTTACAATGCATTCAGGCTATAAATTTTTACCAGTATGTGTGTTCCCTGGGAATTGAACCCACGACTTTTTGCGCTGCTAACGCAATGCTCTACCACTGAGCCACAGGAACATCAAACCAAAGTATGTCACTAAATCTGTTAAAACTATTAAAACTAGGGATGTAACAATTCACTCATCTCACGATTTTGATTTCACGATTGGATTTTCTCACGATTTTGAGATTGAAGACATTTTACAGTAAATGGAAAGGTGTCATTTTATTAGGCTATTGCTACACGTTTCTTTGTGAAATCGAAATACAACAAAGCTAAATTAAAATTTTAAAACAAACCCCAAATCAAACACGTTACACAAATAAAATAAATTTCGTAATATGAACAAACTAAGGCTATTTGCATTTAAAATTAGAGGCAACCACTGGATTTTAATCATGATCAAAGATACATGTCACATCACAGGCAGACCCAGACTCATTTAAAGACATACACACATTAAAGACACCATGAAAACCTATTAAAACGCAATTATACATAAAATCATTATAATATATTGAGCAGGTTAAAACATGTGTCCTGTGTGACAGTGTCAGAAATGTAATTACTTGAAATAAAATAAAATATTAAAAAGTTACTTTATTTCAGCTATTAAAACTAAATAAACTACAACCAAAAACTATATAGACATTAAAAATGAATAACAATAAAAATGGGAAAAACAAACCGAAAAATTTAAAGAAAATTAACAAAAATTTTATTGAAACAGATAATAAATAAAACCTAACTCAAAATATTAACAAAATATTAAATTATAATAGTATATCAGGGATACTAATAAAAATGGAACTAATAAAAATGACAAAAACACATAACAAAATTACTAAAACTTTAAAATAAAAATTAAAACAGCAAATATAAAAATACCAAAAAACTATATAATGGTATATTAATTGTATTAAAATAACACTGTCAACTAAACGAAAATAAAATAAATATAAATAAAATGAAGTAATTTTAAGTTGAAGCACTAAAATTACTTAAGCTACAGCTGAAATACAAATTAAAGCTAAATAAAACAAAAAATAAATAAATAAAAATGACAAAAGCACATAAAATTATTAAAACTTAAACTAAAATGAAATAAATCTTATTCAAATTAGTGCTGTCAAACGATTAATCGTGATTAATCGCATCCAAAATTAAAGTTTTTGTTTACATAACATATATGAGTGTATTGTTTATATTTATTATGTATATATAAATGCACACACATGCATGTATATATTTAAGAAAAAAGTGTTATGTTTATATGCTAAATATATTTATATATAGTGTAAATGATATGTATAAATGTAAATATTCTCAAAATATATACTGTATGTGTGTGTGTTTATATATACATAATAAATAAATAAAAGAGTACACACATGTATTATGTGAACAAAAACTTTTATTTTGGATGCGATTAATCGTTTGACAGCACTATATTCAATATATATATTAAAAAAATGATAATATTGTATAAACATTACTAAAGTAACAGTATTTCAGAGATTCAATGACATGAACATCATAAACCCCATCATAAATACCACAGTCATTGAAATGTCTGATGACATAATAGTGTCTCTGGAAAAGTGTTATGTTTATATGCTAAATATATTTATATATAGTGTAAATTATATGTATAAATGTAAATATTCTCAAAATATATAATGTATGTGTGTGTGTTTATATATACATAATAAATAAATAAAAGAGCACACACGTATTATGTGAACAAAAACTTTTATTTTGGATGCGATTAATCGTTTGACAGCACTATATTCAATATATATATTAAAAAAATGATAATATTGTATAAACATTACTAAAGTAACAGTATTTCAGAGATTCAATGACATGAACATCATAAACCCCATCATAAATACCACAGTCATGGAAATGTCTGATGACATAATAGTGTCTCTGGTTCTCTCTCAGCTCGTCTGTTGGCCGCTGTGGTGGTGAACCCACGTTACCCTGAGGTCATGCCGCTCTTCTCTCTCTCTCTGCACTGGAAAGGAGAGCGCAGCGGCCGCACTGAGGATAACCTGCGGGTAAGAGCCTCACCGCTGCAGCGTGTGCAGAGCTGCTCAGGTAATCAGTGTGAAATTGTTCTCTAAACGATGTGGTTGTCATGTGATCAGGCGATGGAGAGTGAGGTGAACGTGTTCCGGGCCGAGCTGCAGGGGCCTCGTCCGGGTTTCCAGCTCCTGACCAATCAGATCCAGCGCTTGTGTGTGTGTCTGGATGTGTATCTGGAGATGGAGAGTCAAGTGTGTGACGGCTCTGAGGGACCCAAGGAGTTTCCCAGAGAGAAGATGTGCTTGCGTACTGCCAGGTAACACACTAGACCTGCTGCAAATACACAGAGGAACGAATCAAAATGATGGTTTGCTGGAAGTTAACAATGTAACCCATTTTATTTCTCTAATGTGGGGTATTTTCGAGTGAAACTTAAATGTAAATGACATAATTTGTCATATTTAAACAAAATACAGGCATTTTCCCAATCATATGATATGCATTGATAAATTGTGCACATTAAGCAATGCTTGTTTTTAGAAATAAGTTTTAAATTTTGATTTCATGATAACTTTGAGTTGTATTTAACCCAGAATATTAATATAATTATATAATTAATATCTTCAAGAAACGGCTAAAAACACCTCTTCCATCTTTATTTGACCCTCTAACTCTAGCAATCTCTGTTCTAATTCTATTTAATCTATTTGTTGACTTGACCCTCTAGCTCTAGTACTCTATTCTAATTCTGTTTCATCTATTTGTTGACTTGACCCTCTAACTCTAGCA
>NW_015666482.1:418247-418858 GCF_001515625.1 Sinocyclocheilus rhinocerous
CTAGCACTCTCTATTCTAATTCTATTTTATCTATTTGTTGACTTGACCCTCTAACTCTAGCACTCTCTATTCTAATTCTATTTGATCTATTTGTTGACTTGACCCTCTAACTCTAGCACTCTCTATTCTAATTCTATTTTATCTATTTGTTGACTTGACCCTCTAACTCTAGCACTCTCTATTCTAATTCTATTTGATCTATTTGTTGACTTGACCCTCTAACACTAGCACTCTCTATTCTAATTCTGTTTCATCTATTTGTTGACTTGACCCTCTAACTCTAGCACTCTCTATTCTAATTCTATTTCATCTATTTGTTGACTTGACCCTCTAGCTCTAGTACTCTATTCTAATTCTATTTAATCTGTTTGTTGACGTGACCCTCTAACTCTAGCACTCTCTATTCTAATTCTATTTCATCTATTTGTTGACTTGACCCTCTAGCTCTAGTACTCTATTCTAATTCTGTTTCATCTATTTGTTGACTTGACCCTCTAGTTCTAGTACTCTCTATTCTAATTCTATTTCATCTATTTGTTGACTTGACCCTCTAGCTCTAGTACTCTCTATTCTAATTCTATTTCATCTATTTGTTGACTTGACCCTCTAAC
>NW_015666482.1:422948-427974 GCF_001515625.1 Sinocyclocheilus rhinocerous
TGACCCTCTAACTCTAGCACTCTCTATTCTAATTCTATTTCATCTATTTGTTGACTTGACCCTCTAGCTCTAGTACTCTCTATTCTAATTCTATTTCATCTATTTGTTGACTTGACCCTCTAACTCTAGCAATCTATTCTAATTCTATTTCATCTATTTGTTGACTTGACCCTCTAACACTTGCACTCTCTATTCATTTTCTAACTGCTTGTTTTCTTTAAAAAAAAGCCTCTAACACTAGCTTTCTCTATTGTTTTTCTATTCTATCTACTTGTTTTCTTTTTGTTATATATATGTATATGTATATCTCAGTTAGCCTAACGCAAAAACTTGCCTATCATTGCTCTTTTGTTGGTTTTGATTGCTTCCATTGTCGTCATTTGTAAGTCGCTTTGGATAAAAGCGTCTGCTAAATGACTAAATGTAAATGAATATGCTGAATAATTTCCATGTTTTCTGGTGAATACAAATATGTGGTGTTCATGTGAAATCTCAATTCTTTCTCTCAGGGGTCCCAGTCGTCTGAAGCCCTTCAAGTACAATCATCCTCAGGGCTTCTTCAGTCACCGCTGAACCAGGATCGCAGGACGAGCGAGGCTGTTTTAGTGTTATTAGCAGGGACTGAAAGCCCTCTCTCATTTGCTTTCATCTACCTTTTATCTCTATTTTTTCTCCTGTGTTTCTCTGTTTGCTCATATAATGTGAATTAGAAAATAAACACTGATTTTGATTAGAAAATCTGCCTGTGTTCTCAGCTGTTTGATGATTCCAGCTTTTTGTGGTATTACCTGTATGCATTTTATAAATTTGTTTGATATGTTTTACCATTTTTATTGTATTAATATTTTCGATTATTTTATTATATAATTATACACATTTATACGCATATAAACATACTGTATATATATGTGTGTGTGTATATATATATATATATATATATACACACACACACAATTTTTTATATGCATGCATTTACATGTTTTATACATGCATTGGTACTTTTCATAGAAACGATACGAAATTATTTGTTCAGTTTTATCGTAAAGAATTTGTTAGAGACTCTTATTTTGAAAACTGCAACGGTTTGGGGTCACGTGACAGTAAATGTACACAGTCTGTCAAACCTGTATGTCCACATCATCTCTGCGGAAGATCATGAACCTTTATATCGCAGAGTAAGCGTATTAGACACATATCGGGTGAGTGATTGGATTTACTGCAGGGGATAAAATCGACACCTTTTAATTTTGTCCCTCGTGTTAAAACTGCAGCACAGGTGCATTTAATGCTGCATTTGAGACTCACATTATTACAGATCCAGGGGATTCAGAAAAAAACCCGTACCATTTTTTCATTGATACTGTGGTAACACCATAGTGCAGTGTTGATATCAAATGATTTATGATTATTATAATCCGTGTTTGTTGCTCCTCAGAATGAGAGCAGATTTGACACTTCTGCTCGTCTGTTTGCTGCTGCCTGCAGTCAGAGGCACATTATCAAGGACCGATGGCAAGAAAGCCAGTAAGATCCAGGAGGCGGAGGTGAGACTGCTGTGATCTGTGTGAGTGTTGTCTGTTGGATATGCTAACACTGAATGTGTGTGTGTGTGTGTGTGTGTGTGAAGACAGCAGCGGCGGATCGTCCGGTGCAGGAGCGCGGTCTGGCGGTGACGGAGCCTCAGTGGCGGGACATAGTGAGAGAGGAGAAGAGGTTCTGTCCCCAGTGTGTGTCCACACGACACTTTAGAGGAGCTGTACTGGGATACATCACACCTGTGAGTCACACAGCATCTATCTATCTATCTATCTATCTATCTATCTATCTGTCATTCTATCTATATGTCTATCTATCTATCTATCTATATGTCATTCTATCTGTCCGTCTGTCTATCTATCTGTCTGTCTGTCTGTCTGTCTATCGTTGCGTGGCGCGCACCTGCTCGTATTACTGACTAAACTTTCACTCCTTGTGCTTAAACGGTCAAATACACATAGTTACGTGTCAAAATGCCCGTCTTTGCGAGTATCCTCGTAAACACAGTTATTTGTGTCTTAAATTAATGTTAATAGTTCAAGATAAAGCATGTGTTAGGCTATATGAGATCCTTAGCCTATATGATGAGATCTTAAAAGGATATTCACCCAAAAATGAAGATACTGTCATCATATACATATATATATATATATCAATCATTGTTGTGATAAGGGGGCCCTGCCGTAAGTCATAGCCCCGGGGCCCAGTGCGGTCTTAATGCGGCCCTGGTTCTATCTATCTATCTATCTATCTATCTATCTATCTCTATCCATCTTTCTGTCTGTTTATCTGTCTATCTATCTATCATCTATCATCTACCTCTCTATCCATCTTTCTGTCTATCCATCTATCTGTCTATCTGTCTGTTGTTCTGTCCATCCGTCCGTCCGTCTATTTATCCATCTATGTCTGCCTGTCTGTCGTTCCATCTATCTATCTATCTATCTATCCATCCATCCATCCATCTATCTATCATCTATCCGTCTGTCTGTCTGTCTATCGTTCTATCTGTCCATCAGTCTATCCATCAGTCTATCTATCTATCTAGCTATCTATCTGTCTGTCTATCTGTCTGTCTGTCTGTCTGTCTGTATCTATCTGTCTATCTGTCCGTCTGCCCGTCCATCAGTCCATCTCTATCCATCTTTCTGTCTGTCCGTCCGTCTGTCGTTCTATCGTTCTATTGTTCTATCTATCTGTTGTTCTGTCATATCTATCTATTTTATCTCTTCATCCATTCATCCATCTTTCCGTCTGATCTTTCAGTGGAATTCTCATGGATATGACATCGCTAAGGTGTTTGGTCCGAAGCTGACGTCGGTGTCTCCGGTGTGGCTTCAGCTCAGACGGAGGGGACCAGAGAGCTTCCACATCACCGGTCTTCATGACCCTGGTTCTATCGATCCATCTTTCTGTCTGTTTATCTGTCTATCTATCTATCATCTGACTATCTATCTATCTATCTATCTATCTATATCCATCTTTCTGTCTGTTTATCTATCTATCTATCATCTACCTCTCTATCTATCCATCTTTCTGTCTATCCATCTATCTGTCTGTCTGTCTGTTGTTCTGTCCGTCCGTCCGTCCGTCTATTTATCCATCTATGTCTGCCTGTCTGCCGTTCTATCTATCTATCCATACATCCATCTATCTATCTATCCGTCTGTCTGTCTGTCTATCGTTCTATCTATCCATCAGTCTATCCATCAGTCTGTCCATCAGTCTGTCCATCAGTCTGTCCATCAGTCTATCTATCTATCTATCTATCTATCTGTCTATATGTCTATCTGTCTGTCTGTCTGTCTCTCTATCCATCTTTCTGTCTATCTATCTGTCTGTCCGTCCGTCTGTCGTTCTATCGTTCTATTGTTCTATCTATCATTCTATCTATCTGTTGTTCTGTCATATCTATTATATTTATCTCTTCATCCATTCATCCATCTTTCCGTCTGATCTTTCAGTGGAATTCTCATGGATATGACATCGCTAAGGTGTTTGGTCCGAAGCTGACGTCGGTGTCTCCGGTGTGGCTTCAGCTCAGACGGAGGGGACCAGAGAGCTTCCACATCACCGGTCTTCATGACCATGATCCCGGTCTGATCACTTCCATCTACCTCTCTATCTATCCATCTTTCTGTCTATCCATCTATCTGTCTGTCTGTCTGTTGTTCTGTCCGTCCGTCCGTCCGTCTATTTATCCATCTATGTCTGCCTGTCTGTCGTTCCATCTATCTATCTATCTATCTATCCATCCATCCATCCATCTATCTATCATCTATCCGTCTGTCTGTCTGTCTATCGTTCTATCTGTCCATCAGTCTATCCATCAGTCTATCTATCTATCTAGCTATCTATCTGTCTGTCTATCTGTCTGTCTGTCTGTCTGTCTGTATCTATCTGTCTATCTGTCCGTCTGCCCGTCCATCAGTCCATCTCTATCCATCTTTCTGTCTGTCCGTCCGTCTGTCGTTCTATCGTTCTATTGTTCTATCTATCTGTTGTTCTGTCATATCTATTATATTTATCTCTTCATCCATTCATCCATCTTTCCGTCTGATCTTTCAGTGGAATTCTCATGGATATGACATCGCTAAGGTGTTTGGTCCGAAGCTGACGTCGGTGTCTCCGGTGTGGCTTCAGCTCAGACGGAGGGGACCAGAGAGCTTCCACATCACCGGTCTTCATGACCATGATCCCGGTCTGATCACTTCCCTTCCTTCGTAAGACAATGATGCTTTATGAAGAAAAAAGCCAAACGATTTTCTTTAAGCACTAACGATGCTCGTCTTTTCACAGGTTGGGTCAAAGCCGTGAGGAAGGCCAATAAGAAAAACAAAATACGTGAGTATGGATTTAATGTCATTGTGGAAGACACAAGGTTAATCTAGCTGAAAGCGTCAGGTTCTCAGTGTGGTTTCTCTCTCAGTTCCTCGGCTATTGTTTGACGGATGGTCCTATCAGGACTACATGAGCGTTCTGGACAGCGAGGATGAGATAGAGGAGCTGGGTCGAGAGGCGCTGGAAGTGGCAAAGGTGCTGTATCTACATGCTGTGTTCACGTCATTTTGGGATAATCATTTTTACAGGATGGTTCCTGACTAGGATCCATATTCCACTTCATGGGAACTTAAGAGTGCTCAGGTTTTTGTTAGTTCCCAGTTTTGTTAGTTAATCAGTGTGATTTCACTTTTGTGTAACCAAAATATACTTGTATGCTGGCTAATCTGCTCTGATGAACTTTATTTCATTTCCTCATCGCGAGAATCGTTGACTGACTGTGATTTTTCTCACTAGGCTGAAGGGTTTGATGGTTACACACTGGAGTTATGGAGTCAGCTTGGAGGAAATAAGAGAAAGTGAGTAAGAATATGTGTGTTGGTATTGTTTACTGGAACTGTTAAAATTTTTTTTTGATAATTGAAATAAAGCCGAAATAAAATATGAATTGGTTGGAAATGAGAAATATTGTCCTGGCAACTAACTGAAA
>NW_015666482.1:427984-437984 GCF_001515625.1 Sinocyclocheilus rhinocerous
AAATAAGTACATTGCATAAGTATTAACTAAATATTTCGCTGAAGCACCTTAACAGCCTCAAGTCTTTTTTGTTTAATGCGACAAGCTTTGATCATCATCATTTGGCAATTATCTGCCATTCTTATCCTCGCCTCTTCACCTCTCAAGCTGTCAGGTTGGTTGGGGGCAGAAGCACATTTTCAAGTTTCTCCAGAATTATTTGATTGGGTTCAAGCTCATGCTCTGGCTGGGCCACTAAGTCCCTGCCACTGAAAAACAGCCCCACAGCATGAGGCTGCTAGCAGCACACTTTACTATTGGGATGGTACTCTGCAGGTGATGAGCAGTGCCTGGTTTCCTTCAAACATGATGCTTGGAATTGAGGTTCATCAGACCAGAGACTCTTGTTTCTCAGAGTCTGAGAGTCCTTTAGGTGCTTTTTTCAAATTCTAAGTGTGTCTTCACTGAGGAGAAGATTGAGTTTGGCCACTCCGACATAAAGTCCAGATCGGTGGAGTGTTGCAGTGATATTTAGATTTCTCACATCTGCATATATGATCATGGAGCTCAACTAGAGTAATTTTAGTTTGAGTTATTTTAGTACATCGTTAAACGAAGTTAAAATGAGAAATGTTGCCTAGGCAGCTACATTTAAAAATTTATTTTCAGTTCAGTTACCCCCCCCTATTAAGTTATTATATATATAATTTAATATATAACTCTGACTTCTACAGAAACTTTAAAACATGACAAAAAAGTAAAAATACAACCTGATATCAGATTGTAATAAAGAAATGTAATTGCAGCTTTTTATCACACAATTCTGACTTTTTTTCTCAGAACTGAAAGTTTATATCACGAAATAACAATTGTGAGATAAAAAGTTGTTTTTATTTTTTATCCCATGATGGAAACTTCCATAGTTTCCAATATAAGACAATTAGACCAAAAAACAAAAACAAAAACATCAAATTGGCTAATATTGTTACTGTGTATCCTATTTAAAGTGTCCTTTAACAGATGTTTTTTTTTTATCTGTCATTATATTTTAATGGTGATAAATTTATGTGAACTAATTTATTTTCCACTTTTTTGTAAACAGAGATATTTTTTTGTAAATGTTTAATTCACCATCGCCACCCAGTTCCCCAGAATTCAACATTAGCTACTGGAAAAACCCACGCAGTCTGGCCATCATGAGTTTTTTTTCCTGAAGTTTTCGATTGGCTGTGATGCTGTTGTGTTTCAGGCCGGGTCCGAGCGCTCCGCTGCCCTGGGTCAGAGAGTGTGTGCTGCAGCTCGCGCCTCACGGCCAGTGGAGACACAAGATCCTGCTGGGAATCAACATGTACGGACTGGACTTCAGCAGCCACGGCGGAGCGGAGCCACTACTGGGCGCGAGGTACACGCTTCATTCATTAAAACACTCGTTTAGCAAAATTATTGCTGTCAGATGAAATTAACTGTGCTAATTATTTGTTTATTATTTATTTTAAAGTATAAAGCCCCGTTCACACCAAGAACGATAAATTCATAGTTATCGTGCTTGGTGTGAACGGGCCTTTAAAATATGTTTTATATTTTTAGATAAAATCTAAAATATTTTGTAATATAACAATATTTATATAAAATACTTTATTAAAAAAGTTAATTCAATAATAAAAAATGTGATTTTTTACAATGCCAACTTTAGTAAAAGTTTTATTATTAAGCTTGTATATTTAATAACAGTTCAACTAAATCTGATAAATCTAAATTGACCATATAATGTTTTTATATTTACAAAAATTTAACTTAAATACATAGTATATAGATAGTATAGTATGAGTATAGTCTCATTTTGTTATGATATTTACTACATTATGTCCTGCATACTTGTATTCTGACCAGAAAACCTCAAATAAGAGAATTGAACATTCATAATGTAATATAATTTTTAATTTTAATGTAACTCGTTATCTCAAAAGATATTGCTCTTGGAAACCCCAGTTTAACTGTTGTTAATTGTACAAGTTTGATTCATAAAAATGTAACTTTGAATTGCCTTAGTTTATTTTTTTTATTATATTTTTAAGTTTTATTAGTTTTTTTTTCACATTTTATGTTTTATATAACATTTAAGTTTAATTTTTTTAAATGTACTTCTAAAGTTGACAGTGAGAGTTTTGAAGTGTCAGTGACTTCCAGAAGCATATTTAATCTTCATTTTCATGTAGGTATGTTGAACTGCTGAAGGAAGTGAAACCCAAACTGCAGTGGGACGAAAATACTGGAGAACATTTCTTCAATTATAAAAGGTTAAACACACAGACCATCTTACACAAATTTTGTAACGGTGTGAACAAAATTAGCTTGCATTAAAAAGCTTAGATATTTTAATATTTTTTCTTGTGTTTCAGAAGTAATGGAGTGAGGCATGTTGTTTACTACCCCACTTTAAAGGTAACTTTCTGATGGTCAATATAAAATATTAAAGGGGCTTGTGGGTATTATCCAGTTATGGGACTTGCTCTTTCTCCTCTAGTTTCTCCAGCTTCGTATCGCCTTGGCAGCTGAACTGGGAACAGGAATTTCCATGTGGGAATTGGGACAAGGACTGGAATATTTCTACGATCTTTTGTGACCCGTTTGACTGTGACCTGACCTCCGTCTGTCTGATTTGCTTCCAAATAATAAAGTGCAATTTAATAAAGCACTTCAGATATTTATGACAATACTGTTGTTGAGCATGCCAATAAAATTATTTTTAATTACGTCTGTTATCGTGTGCATTCTTGCCACTAAATCAGCATTTTAATGTAATTGATTTTATTCAGGAATACAATTTAAGGTACAGATTTGTTTTTTCATACTGTATTATGTTCATAATACTGCACATTACAGATTTAATTTCTTTTACGTTGCAAAGCATAACCTTGTTAAAGCAGCACAGAATTTTTTTTGGACATAAGATAATGAAGCAAAACAGATCAGTTCCTCTTATCATGATCTACATATTCACAGGATATATAAAAAACAAAAAAACACAGGATTTCCTGTTGCCCCGTCTTACAATTTACAGGAATGTTCAAAAGTTAGGCTTCACAACAACATCTGTAACTCTTAATAACCAAAGAAAATCATAATCATGTTTGCGCTAACAAATGGAAGGCTGATGCATTTAAAAGCTGAAACGTGGTGCTTTTTAGTCATTTTAGTGGATTTTATGTTCTAGGTGAAATTCTGGCGTTGTCAACTTTTAAAAGTGTAGTTTAAAAATAAAGCCTTTTATTACAGTGCATAGCTTTGAAATGCATTTACAGTTTTTTTTTATTATTATTATAAGGCATGTGCTCCTTTCTAAGCATTCAAATTTAAATATTTTAAAGGCAAAAAAAAAAATAATTCACTTAAATGGAATTTTAAGTGATAAACTAAACTGGAGTGCAAAACATTTGGAGTGACATCTTGGCATGATTTTCATATTTGTGAATGTGCTTTCAACAGCCATTTCTAAAACACTTCTGGTTCACGTTTCGTGGCGTGGTCCCTTGTTCGTTCCCTTCTGAACAGGTTAAGTGTTTATCTGCTGTTGCACAGCAGAATCAGGTTATTGACAGCCGCTGTTGTGGACTGAACGTTTTGGCCCGTTACAAGATGGCGGTCCAGGACCACGTGAACGGCGTCCTCGATGCTCGCTGTGAGGAATTAATTTTATTTTGTTAAAAACTATGCTTCACATTAACACAATTAGCATGTGACAAAAGTGATGACGGTCACCCAAAAATACACGGATGTGTTACTTTTGATATTTAAAAAATCCCAGCTTTCAAATTCCGCCAATTTTATTACGAACTCAAAACAAATAAATACCGTTTGGCGCTTTTTAAAGTGGCGTCACGTGAGAGATGACCGTTGCCGCCTCAGAAAACGCAAGAGAACCGATCATCTCTTCTGCTTTACAAGTTTATAGCACGAAGTACACATAAATGAACAACAGAAGGTATGTTGAAAGATTAAGTTCAACTTACTGAATGTGTCATATATCATGTAATCCTCAGTCAGTATTTCAATCGAGGAAGGATCGATAAAATATCTTGTAAACAATGTCAGTACTATAACCTTACCTCAGAAAATCCATTCGATGTCAACAGCTCGATAGTTAGCTAGACAAATTAAGCTCTAGAGAGGAACATTTTGCTACATATAAGCACTATATTAAATATTCATTATATTTTTAACTTTTTCCTAAATATTTAATGTATGTTTGAATAAATCCGACATGTTTTATTTTTATATTTTTTAGAAACTAAAGAATTAGAGTAGATGTATAATACATAATTAAAAAGGTATAAGTTATTAAATTGCCTTATGTGCAGTTTGAATGTTTGTACACAAATCACTTGTTAATTTTAACCTTTAATATTACAGTAACTTAATGAGTTATAGTAACTGACAGCTCAGGTTAAAAAAAAAAGTACACTTCCATAATGTACTTAAAGTGCCCTATTTTCGCACACTAACTTTTAACATACTATCTCTGTATTTAAAAAATGTGTTTAGTTACAACTTGTAGTACACTTGAGTGTACTAGTGTATGAAAGATGGGTTCAAGTGTACTACAAGTGGTAACTAAATACATTTTTAAATACAGAGAGAGAATGTTAAAAGTGCATTTTAGTTTATATTCATGGTGCCCCAAAATAGCACAGTTGAGTACACTTAGTTGATCTCAAGTTTATCTTAAAGGGGTCATATGATGCGATTTCATTTTTTCCTTTCTCTTTGGAGTGTTACAAGCTCTTGGTGCATAAAGAAGATCTGTAAAGTTGCAAAGACTAAAGTCTCAAATCCAAAGAGATATTCTTTATAAAAGTTAAGAGTCAGCCACACCCCCCTAAAACGGCTCGTTCTAACACGCCCCCACATATCTACCTCACTATGTGGGAAGATTTGCATAACACCGCCCAAATGTTCACGCAAAGAAAGAAGGCATAACTTTTATTCTCACTGTAGTATTGTTGAAAGATTAAGTTCAACTTACTGAATGTGTCATATATCATGTAATCCTCAGTCAGTATTTCAATCGAGGAAGGATCGATAAAATATCTTGTAAACAATGTCAGTACTATAACCTTACCTCAGAAAATCCATTCGATGTCAACAGCTCGATAGTTAGCTAGACAAATTAAGCTCTAGAGAGGAACATTTTGCTACATATAAGCACTATATTAAATATTCATTATATTTTTAACTTTTTCCTAAATATTTAATGTATGTTTGAATAAATCCGACATGTTTTATTTTTATATTTTTTAGAAACTAAAGAATTAGAGTAGATGTATAATACATAATTAAAAAGGTATAAGTTATTAAATTGCCTTATGTGCAGTTTGAATGTTTGTACACAAATCACTTGTTAATTTTAACCTTTAATATTACAGTAACTTAATGAGTTATAGTAACTGACAGCTCAGGTTAAAAAAAAAAGTACACTTCCATAATGTACTTAAAGTGCCCTATTTTCGCACACTAACTTTTAACATACTATCTCTGTATTTAAAAAATGTGTTTAGTTACAACTTGTAGTACACTTGAGTGTACTAGTGTATGAAAGATGGGTTCAAGTGTACTACAAGTGGTAACTAAATACATTTTTAAATACAGAGAGAGAATGTTAAAAGTGCATTTTAGTTTATATTCATGGTGCCCCAAAATAGCACAGTTGAGTACACTTAGTTGATCTCAAGTTTATCTTAAAGGGGTCATATGATGCGATTTCATTTTTTCCTTTCTCTTTGGAGTGTTACAAGCTCTTGGTGCATAAAGAAGATCTGTAAAGTTGCAAAGACTAAAGTCTCAAATCCAAAGAGATATTCTTTATAAAAGTTAAGAGTCAGCCACACCCCCCTAAAACGGCTCGTTCGAACACGCCCCCACATATCTACCACACTATGTCACTCTTGAGGTATTCGGCCAATCACAACGCATTGGATATCTGGCCAATCAGAGCACACCTCGCTTTTCAGACCGATTAGTTTTGTAAAAATCGACGCGTTTCAGAAGGCGGGGCATAGAGGAGAAACAATAATGTACAGTATGTGGAAAATAATGTGTTTTTTTTACTTTAAACCGCATAAACACATTTCATTACACCAAATACACAAAATAATGTTCTTTTTAGCAGCATCATATGACCCCTTTAAGAAGTACTAAGGAATAATTTTTAGTATATTAAGTACAAAGCTAGTGCGCAGTATGGAACTGTACTTTTTTTAACCTGGGAGGGTTCCCTGAATCCTTTACCGCATTAATTGCGGTATATTCTTCCCTTGGGAAAAACTGACATGTACTGTATCTGATATATATCTAAAATAATAAATATCAAATCGAAATTCACTTAAATCGCAAGCTTGTGAATCGAATTAAATTGTGAGAGATGTCAATACCCAGCCCTAATTACAACCAAAATGTGAGCAGTTCCTCAAACAAAGCTGTCAGAAGACTTCAAATATAGCAATATAGTGGATGACTTTTATGGTGAAAGCAAGTCAAACAAGTTGGGAATGACTTTAATAAACCTCACCTGTATAAGATCCACCATTGTCTTTGATGAAATCCTCCACAATCAGCGGCAGGTTGGCAAATTCAGGAGAACGTACCAGCTCAAACACAGAGGGCTGTCAAAAACATCACATTACAGTAGCTTTTCCATCATAAATCCATGGTTTGTTGATTCATATTACATTATCACTCACCCCAGTCATGCTGTAGCCACTAAATATCCATTTCTGTTCCTCTGTAGCGCAGCAGAGAGCAGCTACACCCTGTCCCACAGCACACACGGGCTCTACAATCACACAGACATGAATCACACAAGCCTATCTCAGTTTATAGAGACAGAGCGACACGCGTCATAATCTGAAAACCACGCCCACTGGGGGGGAAAACAATCCAACCCTCTCCATTGACTTTGTATTGCGCAAAGCTGCCTCCTTGTTATTTCTGACTTATAACAAAAAACAGAACCATGTCTAAAAGTTGCTATGTGACAAGGTGTACAGCAAACAAGCTAAAAAACCCAGAACTACGGTTTTATAAGCTGTCGACCCAAAAAAAACGAGCGTTTAAAGGGTTAGTTCACCCAAAAATTAAAAATCTGTTATTAATTACTCACCCTCATGTCGTTCCAAACCCGTAAGACCTTCGTTCATCTTCTGAACACAAATTAAGATATTTTTGATGAAATCTGACCCTCCCATAGACTGCAATGCAACTGAAATGTTCCCAGGTCCAGAAACATAGTAAGAACATCAGTAAAATTGTCCATGTGACATCAGTGGTTCAAGCGTAGTTTTACAAAGCTACAAGAACACTTTTTGTGTGCAATGAAAACAATAATAAAATTTTTTTTTCAACAATTCTTCTCCCAGAGTTACCGTCTTCCACCATTTTGGAGAGTACCCCAGAACGTAATCAGCGTTGTTTACGTTCAGTAGAAATTTTTGGGTGAACTAACCCTTTAAGGACACAAAAGTAGAGTGAAACGTGTCATATTAATCTGAGAACTGCTCCCACTGGAGGGAAACGTAATCGGCGACAGTAAACCTTAATTATTTTTAATCATGTCAAAGAATTATTTCACCACCCTATGTGAACCTGAGAGGAGGAGATATATTGAGTCAGTGCCCCTTTTTCTTACCTTCCTTTTGTTTGAGAAATGATCCAACCGAATGGTTCCTGTCGCCGATTACGTTTCCCTCCAGTGGGCGTAGTTCTCAGAGTAATGAGACACATTGTGCTCTACTTTTGTGTCCTTAAAAGGGTCATATGATGCTGCTAAAAAGAACATTATTTTGTGTATTTGGTGTAATGAAATGCGTTTATGCGGTTTAAGGTTAAAAAAACACATTATTTTCCACATACTGTACATTACTGTTTCTTCTCTATGCCCCGCCTTTCTGAAATGCGTCGATTTTTACAAAGCTCATCGATCTGAAAAAGCGAGGTGTGCTCTGACTGGCCAGCTATCCAGTGCGTTGTGATTGGCCAAATACCTCAAGCGTGAGACGGAAATGTTACGCCCCTCACCATATTGTGATGCTTGTAACACTCCAAAGAGAAAGGAAAAATTTAAATCGCATCATATGACCCCTTTAAACGCTCGTTTTTTGGGTTGACAGCTTATAAAAACACAGTTCTGGGTTTTTTAGCTTGTCTGCTGTACACCTTGTCACACAGCAGCTTTTAGGCATGGTTCTGTTTTTTGTTATAAGTCAGAAACAACAAGAAGGCAGCTTCCCACAATACAAAGTCAATGGAGAGGGTTGGATTGTTTCCCCACCGGTGGGCGTGGCCTAAATGCGCTCTTTCTCTATGGTTAAACCCTGAGCTGTCTGAGAAGCAGAGACCCTCACTTTGATGAGAAATGAAGTGGGACAGGATTCGTGCGAGGGATCCGCTGTGGGCGAGATCGTTCAGGGCTCCCGGACAGTCGGGAATCAGCAGCGCCTGATAGCGGGCACCTGAAACATCACACATATCCTGATGTAAGAAATGCACTTATGCTCTCAGACTCAAGAAAGCAGAGAGATGTCAGACCATCGATAGACTCCAGCTTGGCCGGGTTGGCGTAGGGTTTGACGCTGAACTCTTGCACCCAGCGGGCTGTGCTCTCATCCACACCGGCAAAGTCGATGGGCTTCCCCTGTGAGACAGAAAAAAAAAGACAGATTTGACGCATCCAGCACATTGTGTGTCCTATGTGGATGAATAAACACTGATTTGTAGATGTTGCAGCGTGTGTTTCCTCACGCCAGGTGTCGCTGTCTGCAGGTTGAACACTGAACTGCACAAATTAAAACACTGATGGAACGATCGCGCTGAAACTCCTGCAGGAAAACAGAACAGTTTAATGCGTTACATTCACAATAAACAGAAAACACTAACAAAAGAGTATCATTGTTCAAAGTTTAATTTAAAAATAGATCAAAGTGCAACGTTATTACCATCTGATCATCCATTTGGATCCTGGAACTTTTTTATACTTTTTTTTTGTAAAATCTTCATTTAGTTCGATTTTTGGTGAATTATATTAAATAAAAAAATAAGAAATATTAACAAACAGGTAGGGTCAGTTTGAGTCAAAAACATCATCATAATTATTCATTACACTAATAATATATGGAACCTACGACAATTTAGAAACAATTCACTGATAATAAAATTAATTCACCCCCTCAATTCACTGATAATAAAATTGGGACTTTAATTATATTTTGACCACCCACTCAAATAGAAACTGTCCCCGGTTTCCATTTCAGAAATCCATTACCTTCCTGTAAATATTCATGTTCATTTGACGCGATGCTCTGAGTCTTACCTGCAGATGCAGCACTGGCCACAATCAGACATGTAGGTTTAGATGTCATTATAGATGCTTTAGATCACCAAATTGACTGGTTTTCGATGTTTATAGAGACTGAGCATTAACAAACGATAATGGCAATACTAACATCAACAATAACCTACTAATACACGTACTGAAATGTAATAAATTAATTGAATTTACGATAAAACACAGAACTGAAATCATTTGATCAGCTGCTTGTTTTCATGGTCCGTCGGTTATAAAGTTCCGGGTAAAACAGTCGCTGTTTAAGTAGTTCCTATATGCATATGTGCACGTGATATGCACATTTTATATCATAATTATTTTACTAACGACCTTTTTTACAGGAAATCTACAGACACAGCGAATAATTTAAATGTTACTTCCACCTGATGAAAATAGATTAATGTTAATGTTTTATTATTAGAACAAATGTTACACCCAAAGCATGTAAAAATTAATGTCTGTCATTTTAAGATTAAACCAATAAAAAAGATTACAGCCCATTTTAATGCTGAAAGGGTGCTAATAATTATCTAATGTTTAATAATAAATGGCAGACAAATTCTGTATGTATTTGAAGGCATTTGTGGGAGTAAAACTGACAGAAATAAAATGAAACAATTCGACTGATTTATTTGTATTGAAAAA
>NW_015666482.1:440026-445114 GCF_001515625.1 Sinocyclocheilus rhinocerous
AGATAGATAGACAGACAAACAGATAGACAGACAGATAGATAGATAGATAGATAGATAGACAGACAGACAGACAGATAGACAGACAGACAGACAGATAGATAGATAGACAAACATATAGACAGATAGATAGATAGATACATAGACAAACAGACAGATAGACAAACATAGACAGATAGATAGATAGATAGACAGACCGATCGATCGATACAGATAGATAGATAGACAGATCGACAGACAGACAGACAGATCGATCGATCGATATAGATAGACAGACAGACAGACAGACAGACAGACCGATAGATAGATAGATAGATAGATAGATAGATAGACAGATCGATAGATAGATAGATAGATAGATAGATAGATAGATGACTGTCTTACGTCTTGCTGGAGGTTGTCGATGGCTCTAGTGATGTGCTCTTGTCCAGGCTGCTGGTAGTTTTGCACCATCCTCTCTTTCAGATCGGCTCTCAGCTCAGCGTTCAGCTGAAATCACAGATAAATCCATCAGAATACAGATACAGATCTATAACTATAAATCATTCTCTATATTTAGCAAGTGCTCTAAAAGTCTGTTTTCATTCACAGATACAAAGTAAAACCTCATATATTAAAGGAACCATTCAAAATGATAATTCCGTCATTAATTACTCACCCTCATGTCATTCCAAACATGATGTTATTTTTTTCCTCGGAACACGGAAGAATGTTCATGTAACCTTCAGTGTGCCACTGAAAAAATAACAGCATACAGGTTTGGAATGACATGAGGGTGAGTAAATAATGACAGTGTTTTTATTTTTTGAATGAACTGTTTCTTTTGAGGTAAAAATCTATCTATAAATGTGCAACTTTAGTTCAAATTTTTTTTTGCCTATGTAGTTGTTTACCTGGTAGCAGAGAGGAAAACACTGAAGGAAAAGGAGGAAGAGGACAAAGGGTTTTATAAAGATGGAAAGCTGGAAAGTGGATGGAAAGCATGCAAACATAACACTCGACATGTGTATGTGGGATTAACATCAATATGAGGAGATTACAGTTAAATTAGGACATAATCTGATGTTTTATTACATTTCTGTGATATTCATGGCAATATTGCAACCATGTTTATCAAGTTGTTATTCCCATGCATACATAAAGATGTTGAAAAAAACTGAAAAAAGAGGGTACAGAAACCTTTAAGAGGATAGAGAATTCATCCAAATTAAACAAATAGAAATGTAGCGTTCATTCCTCATCTTGAATGTGAGTTTACCTCCTGATAATAGACGTAAGCCAGAATTCCAGCTGTGATCTCCAGAAGAAAGATTAACAACAACAGCACAAAGAACTATAGAGACAAAAAAGGAAAACATTTTCATCAATACACATATTTTGACACCAGGTTTGAGGGTTAGTAAATATTGACAATTTCATTTTTGTATAACTGTTCTTTATAGGGATTGTTCATCCAAAAATGAAAATGCTGTCTTCGTTTACTCACTCTCATGTCGTTCCAAACCCGTAAGACTTTTGTTCATCTTCAGAGCACAAATGAAGATATTTTTAATGAAATCTGTGAGATTTCTATCCCTCCATTGACAGTCTATGCAACCACCACTTTGACGCTTCAAAACACTCATAAAGAGATCGTAACACTAATCCATATGAATTTAGCGGTTTCATATTTCATTACAAATGTGTTCATTTGTGTTCCTAAGATGAACGAAAGACTTACAGGTTTGAAACGACATGAGGGTGAGCCAATGACAACAGAATTTTTATTTTTGAAGTAAAAAATGAATATACTAAAATGTATTTGAAATACATTTGTTTCATGCTATACTACAAATACATTCACACATACATTCTCGCTTTAAGAAGCTTCTCTCTGATGTTTATCAGCTGTTGGAAATGTGAACAAATGGCATCTGAGGAATTTTATGCAGCTGATAAAAGTTAAAAGCATTATTATTCTTCTCTCAGCCTGTATTTGTTCTGTATTTTCCCTCTGTTTTCTGTGCCCACCACTCTCCTTTCATTCCTCTATTCTGGATTCACTCCCTACTCATTCCTCTATACTCCCTCTCTCTCTCTCTCTCTCTCTCTCTCCGCTGGCCATCATTCCTCAGTTATGACTCAGTTTCTAAGTCTGACCTCTTAAAGATACACACATCTTTATTTAAATCCGATATGTTGACAGCTTTGAGACAACTAAGAGACACACATATGAGCACCATTAAACTGATTTAGAAAGCACAAAAAAGTCACGTTAGTGTGACCGCATGTTCCCAGAATAATCCCTGGCTTCTGTGTGCAGGAATCCACACGGCTACTGTAATCCAGTGTTTACACTGTCCACTTTGTCCATTACTCATAATATTTCACTCAAAGGTTTGGCAGAAGTTTCTACCTCTATATCTTTTACAGGCTGCTCTGAGAATATTCATCAGAAACATTTACGGGGCCAAAACCATTCACTTGGTTCCTTCCTTTGTTAAAATAGCCTTTGTGTTGGTGGTGCTTCCTTAGTCTAGCAACATAATTTGGGGTGAGTTAACCAAACAAACAAATTATAAATATAAAATCTTCACACGTAACTCATCCTGCACTGTGGTAAATGATAAGGGACTTTTTTTGCCTGGGGTTGGAATGTTTTGACTCAGGGCAGTAAGCAACCACCTAGCAACCACCCAGAACACCCTAGCAACCACATAGATAAAACTTTAAGACACTCAGAACACCCTTGCAACCACATAATAATGCTTTAAACACACTTAAAACACACTAGCAACCACATAGCAACACTCAGAAGACTAGTAACTGCACAGCTATACCCTGGCAACCATCCATAACATCATGGCAACACTTATAACACCTTAACAACTGCACAGCTACACCTTTGCAACCACCCACAACACCCTAGCAACCACATGGCAACACTTAAAAAAAAAAAAGCTCGGAACACCCTAGCAACCAGATTGCAATATTTTAAAAACACTCATAACACCCTAGCAACCACGTACCAGACTCTTTAAAACACCCAGACCACCCTTGCAACCACATACCAGACTCTTTAAAACACCCAAAACACCCTAGCAACCACACTGAAATACTTTAAAAACACGCAGAACACCCTAGCAACCACATTGCAATACTTTAAAAACACTTAGAACACACAAGCAACCACATACCAGACTCTTTAAAACACCCAGAACACCCTAGCAACCACATACCAGATTCTTTAAAACACCCTAGCAACCACATGACAACACTTTAAAACACTCAGAACACCCTAACAACCATATACCAGACTCTTTAAAACACCCAGAACACCCTAGCAACCACATACCAGATTCTTTAAAACACCCTAGTAAACACATGGCAACACTTTAAAATACTCAGAACACCCTAGCAACCATATACTAGACTTTTTAAAACACCCAGAACACCTTAGCAACCACATTGCAATACTTTAACAACACTCATAATACCCTAGCAACCACATACCAGACTCTTTAAAACACCCAGAACACCTTAGCAACCACATACCAGATTCTTTAAAACACCCAAAACACCCTAGCAACCACATGGCAACACTTTAAAACACTCAGAACACCCTAGCAACCATATACCAGACTCTTTAAAACACCCAGAACACCCTAGCAACCACATTGCAATACGTGAGCAAAAGGGCTGGCAAATTCACTCTGGACCCCTCACATCCAGCACACTCCCTCTTTGAACTGTTGCCATCTGGTCGACGCTACAGAGACAACACTCATAACACCCTAGAAACCACATACTAGACTCTTTAAAACACCCAGAACACCCTAGCAACGCTCAGAACACCCTAGCAACCATATTGCAATACTTTAAAAACACTCAGAACACCCTAGCAACCACATACCAGACTCTTTAAAACACCCAGAACACCCTAGCAACACTCAGAACACCCTAGCAACCACATTGCAATACTTTAAAACACTCAGAACACCCTAGCAACCAAATACCAGACTTTTTAAAACACTCAGGACACCCTAGCAACCAAATACCAGACTCTTTAAAACACTCAGAACACCCTAGCAACCAAATACCAGACTTTTTAAAACACTCAGGACACCCTAGCAACCAAATACCAGACTCTTTAAAACACTCAGGACACCTTAGCAACCACATTGCAATACTTAAAAAATGTAAACACGCCGGACACCTTTGAATTGTGGTTGTGACTGCTGTCACTTGTAACGTTACCCATAATGCTCTCTTACCACTATAAGAAGACCTCTTTGTTCCCTGATGGTGGCGCAGCAGCCCAGTATCCCGGTGAGCACCACGACGGCCCCTGCACCAATCAGGATGAAGGCCGCGGCCGTGTAGGTGCTGGAGGACAGAAGGCTGATGTAGTCGCTTTTATCCACCAGAGTCCATATTCCCACTGCCATCACAGCGCCACCTGCCAGCTGGGAGGATGAGGTACAGTCATAAAACTGGCTCTTTCTGAAGCGGAATTTACTAAACTTATTGATGTTGTTAGATTTGATGCCTTACAGTGAATTCGTTCATCCTTAGAAAGGAAAACAGTGGATCTTTCTTTTCAAATACATTTAAACAACAATAGCTTAAACCATGCTATGATTAACTAAAACAAAAACTATTCAAAATAGTTTTTGGTAATTGAATTATACAAACACACATATGCACATACACACGCGTGCACACACACACGCTCTCACACACACACACACATGCGCTCTCTCACACACACACACACATATAGGCCTATATTTGATGAAAAAATTATTAAATGAGCTAATGAGTTGAAATTGAAGTAGGAAATTTACTAAAACTGAAACTGAAATCACACACACACACACACACACACATATAGGCTTATATACAGTCGTGGTCAGAATTATTGGCACTCTTGGTAAATAAGATCAAAGAAGGCTGTGAAAATAAATCTGCATTGTTTATCCTTTTGATCTTTTATTTTTTTTAAATTCACATATATCTAACCTGTCATTGAACTAAAACAATTGAAAATGGGGGAAAATCTCATTATGAAATAAATGTTTTTCTCAAATACACGTTGGACACAATTATTGG
>NW_015666482.1:446032-446545 GCF_001515625.1 Sinocyclocheilus rhinocerous
TACTAAAACTGAAACTGAAATAAAACATTAATTAAAGAGAATTATTCAAATACTATAAGCACATGACAGAATTAATAAATGAAATAAACTGAAAATATAAAAATAAAAGCTCATTATTAATAGATATAAGTAAATATATTATTTAATATAATATTATATAATCATATATTATGTAAACAAAAACTTTTATTTTGGATGCGATTAATCGCGATTAATCGTTTGACAGCACTAAATAATATATAAATAATAATAAAATAACACTGCTATTGAGTTGCTTTTCTATGGTCAAGCTGGTCTGGTTAGGTTATCTGTCAGCTGTTCAGGTTGAGATACCAACTGTCGGACCAGATAAACAGTTGCATAAACCCCTCGATTTCCGGTTTTGTTTTGTAGAAAACATGGAAACACCAAAGACGCTTTAATATGTTGTGCGCTTTAATAGACCGGTGACGACCGCACAGAGTAGCATTATAACAGAACTTTCAAATGTATCTAGTATGATAAAACAGCGCT
>NW_015666482.1:446573-449174 GCF_001515625.1 Sinocyclocheilus rhinocerous
CTAACACTGTTGTCACTAAACAACTCCCATGATTCCACACTCAGTCACGGCGTCATCAAACTACGCCTTTGTCTATTTGTTTATTTTGAATACGCGCCCTCCAGCGGCGAAAATGGCATATTGTGCCTTTAATTTGATGAGTTAATGTAGAAACATAAGTTGCCATGACTTACTGATCCTATCATGTTTACAGTGAAGAAACATGTCTTATTAGAGCAGTTGTGCTGCTTCATATTTTTGTGGAAACCATGCTTCATTATTCTTTGATGAATAGAATGTTCAAAATAACAGCATTTATGTGAAACAGAAATCTTTTATAACATAATAAATATCTTTACTGTCACTTTTGATTGATCGAATGTATACTTATTGAAAAAAGCAATACTTTCTCTCTCTCTCTCTCAAAAAAAAAAAAAAACTGACTGACCTAAACTTTTGAACAGTAGTGTAAATATTACAAATATTTTCTATACAACAAATATTTCTTTATTTTATTTAATTTTGGGGTGAAATAATAGAATAAGCTGCACTATACTGACAGTTTGAAGTTATTGAATTCTTACTCTGAGTAAATAAACGTGTGCAGTTTATGTTTTCAGGGGTGGATGTGGATGCGGGCCTCTGTCCAGGAAACTGTTTTTAGTCAGAATTATGATCTCTCTCTCTGTCCTATACTACAGCGACAGGATGAGTGACTCACAGAGAGAGAGAAACTTTTACTACTGTAACCTCACCCAGCCGCCTCCACGAGCAGATATAACTCCAGCCGCCTGACTAAACACCAACACGTCCGCAGTGTGCAAAACAGACGCCACCAAGACACTAAGGCTTGTGTTTTTACACCTGTCTGTTTTGGGACATGCTGCTGACAGCAAATAAATAGCAAATAATATTCTTTTATTCCGTTATATAGGCCTATAACCAGTGTTGGGAGGTAATTAGTTACATGTAACCGAACTAATGTAATTACAAAATAAATGTAACTGTAATCAGTTACAGTTACTGAGAAAAAAATGAGTATTTAAATTACAGTTACTCATGAAAATGTTAACAATTACAAAGGGAGCTACATCTGAATTTTTTTCACATGCACCCACATACAGATTTAATTGATTTCTGCTCTAAAATATGAGACACCAATGTTTCAAGAGTTTAAGACACAGAATAGGACACATGCTTATTAAATAACTGTTTTATTTCCTATTTCTTTTTTAAGATTAACTGTTTTTCAAAGGCACTGTTAGATGCCAGTGTCTCCAGTCATAGTTATGCAAAGATTTGATTTCAAAAACAGTATCATAGCTATTAAACTATTTTTTTTAGTTTGTTATGATTTTAAATCTGGATTTAACCTCAGAACGACCTCAAAGTAAAAAGAGGTGCTAAAGTCTGATTTTGTGGTGGCTGTGTTTTCAAATTTCAATATTATAATCTTAATTCAAGTGATGAAGACTTCTGAAAGTCTGACAGTAATCAGTGTTGAGTACTGCTGTGAGGACAAAAGTGTAATGTATTTTTATTCATAAACTCATAAATCACACCATAATACAAACGCTGCCCACTTATGACCTGCAAACGAACGATTTCAAAAGAATACTAAAAGTTCGTGTTTGAAATATCGCACCCACCTGAAGGACGTGGTTGAATGAATATCCCGTTGTAGGTCGTATTTAAAAAAAAGAAAAGAAAAGAAAAGATGTTTGAGAGTCCGCTTTCTTTTTGAGAGTCTGTGCCCTTCTGTCCGCGTTTGTTGTGGGAACTGCTCTCTTCACGCCATGTAATAACACAAAGCGCCGAGAGATGGCGCTGTAGAACAAACAACTGATATAGTGTTTAAAGGGGGGGTACAATGCTGTTTCATGCATTCAGAGTTGTTTACACTGTTAAAGAGTTGGATTATCATGCTAAGCATGGACAAAGTTTCAAAAAACAATTTGGACATATGACGGAGTATTTCTGTGCTAAAAATCTTACTTCCGGGTTCGTACAAGTTTCGGAAAGTTTTTTTCGATCGTGGCTCTTCATGACGTAGACGAGGGTGGAACTCCTTATATGGGCATTTCTCCCGGAAGAACGCGCCCGCGCACTCATCGACCAGAGCTATAGCAAGATCTAGCCAAGCGGCAACCTCCCGCTCTCTCTCATGAAGCCAACAAGGAAGTGACTTAAACTGTAATTCGTCAACTGGCCGCTAGAGGCTGGCTGCAAAAGGGAGTCAATCCCATAGACTCCCCATGTTAAAATGCCCAACTTTACAGCAGAAAAAAATTAAGGGCGTGGCCACTTCAGTGACAGGTGGATTGCCGCTGCTGCAAGATGGCGACGGCCCGCTCCGCCCACTTTGAGCTTCAAAAACGCTCTTTAGAAACCTACGGGTGACGTCACGGACACTACGTCCATGTTTTCATACAGTCTATGGATCGCGCTCATCAGCGTGCTTCATCCGGCGGCAGCGCTGCTCGGGACTTGCTCGGGAAGAATGTCTCCAAAGAAGTGTGTTTTTGGTTGTAAGGTAAAGATAACTTTGTTCAGCTTCCTAAAGAACCCAGCATTATGTAAACAGTGGATACAGTTTGTTTTTCCGGGGCAGCAACGGAGTTT